>NC_089490.1:371222137-371522137 GCF_036850765.1 Saccopteryx bilineata | reverse complement strand
AATGAGAAAACCTGAGGAATTTTGCTTTTTCTTAAGAGATATAAAACAGAACTTCTTCACTGAATTTCAGCCCAGCTGTACCCTTAATTTTTCTTGTAGACACAGAAGGGCTTGAAGCAAACACTATACTATATTCAAGAAATTGCCCAATTTCAAGTCATTTAATGATGTACACAACAGCCAACTCATTGGAAATTGTCACTGTGTGATCATTTTCACAAACCTTGATATTGGCCTAATCATTATTTCACAATGCACTCGAAATTAGATGCAGATAAACACCTTTTTTTTTTTTTTTTTTTTTTTTGGCTACTAAAACACATTTGCTCCTGTCAAAAAAAATCTGAACTGTAGAAATAGGCAAGCAGATTATTGGGTGTAATTCTTTATGTAATTCTAGACTTGCCACTCTAATAGAATTTATATTGATTGGGCTATTTAATAATTGTGTAAGGATAGACATAAACGTGAAGATATTTGTCAGCTAGAGAAGCAAATAATTCCTTTCTTGGTGAAAAAGATAACCTCAGAGGTTATGGTTTACAGCTCCAATGGACATTGATTAGGTTTCTATATGAACCAGCACTCTTAACCTAGTATTTCTCTGCTGCATTTTCTATACACACTTAGCTTCCCAAGTGCTCCTTGAACTGGTCAAAACATCTTATTTTTTTTTAATGAACAGAATGAAATCTTTGTTATGTGCACATTTTATATTTGTATGGAGTAATTTTTTTTTTAATTATACCTCACCATCCCTCACATCTCTTTTTCCATGATCAAACCTCTAGGTTCTTTTTATTCCCATCCCAACAGATAGCCTCAGGTTCACACAATACTTAAAATGCTATGCCAAATTATAAACCTTTTCTTTTTAAAGGAATATCGCAGTTTATTGTGATTTACAAGCACCTGGCAAAAGATAATAAAACCAGTAGTTTCCAAAAGGGGTTGTTGCTATGGAGATCTAATCATAGATATCCTGTGTGAAAGATGATTAGGTGATTACTAAAATTATTACTATTATTTTTTCAGGTGTCTTTTTTCCACCTTCAATATTATAATACATTCAGGCAAGAAGAGAACATAAAACTCATTAAATTGCCAGTTTAAAGACTTGATGACACAGTCCATAATGCAAAGTGTACACCAGGAGGGAAAGAAAAAAGCAAACATACTTCAAAACTAGCTGAAGAAACACTGGGGAATAAATATTTCCTTTGCAGAGAACTTATAATTCACTGCTCTTTTTCTTGTAGCAGGACAGCTTTGTATAACAAGGTAGAACTTGTATAATGGAAAAATGTCTAAAACAGTATTGAGTACATAGGCAGTATGCTCATATATGACAATGATTCTTAAAATTGAGTGTATATGGATTCATTATGAGTACATAACAAAAAGGCAACTTCTTAGCATCTAGATCAAGAAAATCCCTATGGTTAATCTAGTATGTGACCCTGAAAAGTATAACTGTGGAGTAAAAAAAAAACAACTTTTCATTTCTTTTCAGAATTGTTCATGAACACAGAGTTAAATTAAACAAAAATAATATTGCAACTGTTCACTTTAAAATTTTCATTAAAACAGTAAGTCTATAAAGTACCAACTGCTGTTCTTTTACCAATATTTCAAAAATAAAAAGTAAATATTATCTTAACTCTCAAAAGTTAGGGAGAGAAAGAGTTTCATAGAAAAATGACTTCCTTATCATGTTTCTCATTTTTCTACATCTGAGAAATGGGGAATATTTCAATACAAACAACATGTTATCTATGGATCAGTGTTTAGGAAACAAAGAGTTAACCTCCCATGTTCTCTCTTACTCATTTATAAGTTGGGGAAAATGACACTTATTCTCAATGTTGACATCACAGTGAAATGAGGTGGTGTATGCAACCCAACTCAAGAAGTAAGTGGCAGTTGCTCAGCAATGTGAATTAATTTCTGGCCCCTCAGTAAGGAAATGCAACATTGAAGGAGCTGTGTTAGTCTATATAAAGTTAGAATTCCTTTAACACTTGGTAGTTGTGTAAACTTGGGAAAGTTGCATCATGCTATTGATGTTCTGATTCCTCAACTTCAAAATAAGAAAAAATAGTAAGTGTTTAAAAGGGTTCTTTTTTTTTTCTTCCATTTTTCTGAAGCTGGAAACAGGGAGAGACAGTCAGACAGACTCCCGCATGTGCCCGACCGGGATCCACCCGGCACGCCCACCATGGGGCAACGCTCTGCCCACCAGGGGGCGATGCTCTGCCCATCCTGGGCGTCGCCATATTGCGACCAGAGCCACTCTAGCGCCTGAGGCAGAGGCCACAGAGCCATCCCCAGCGCCCGGGCCATCTTTGCTCCAATGGAGCCCCGGCTGCGGGAGGGGAAGAGAGAGACAGAGAGGAAGGCGCGGAGGAGGGGTGGAGAAGCAAATGGGCGCTTCTCCTGTGTGCCCTGGCCAGGAATCGAACCCAGGTTGTCCGCACGCCAGGCTGACGCTCTACCGCTGAGCCAACCGGCCAGGGCCTAAAAGGGTTCTTAAAGGGTTAAACATAACATATATATTTTTTAACGAAGATCTTTGCACATAATCAAAAATCAAGCACAATTAGCTCAATTAAGTTCAATAGCTTTCCTCTTACCCCTTCCCCAACCTCTCATCAAAATGTCTTTTTTATAATAATTAATGTGTGAGACCAGAAATGGCAACATGCAATTATATTACTTTATAGAATTCCTGATGTTAATATACTAACTACTGTCTTTAAGTATCTTGATAGCATCAATGGGTCTGCTGTTGTTTTATTTCGAGCGTGGGTTGTTTCCTCCTCATCGTTTTGTTTTCAGATCCAACAGGTCAAGATAAAGTTATCTCAATCAAGCATCCTAGCTTCTTGAAAAATACACCCTCAGCGGGTGCTTTTTTACCCCACTCATTTTGCCTCCATTTTTTAGACGGGCCTGTGCCAAGAATATTTAATGGGTTTCTTTTTATTTGTAAATTTCTTTTGCATCTCAAAATATAAAGATTGGTAATTTTCTTGTTTGCTTTTTTTAGCATGGCATATAGAGTGTTACTCAATTTTTCAACATCAAAATTTACTTGAATTTTATTTTATACTCTTTGCCTATTGTCCTCATCCTGCTTTTGAATTTCTTACTATTCTGCATTGCAAAAGAAACTAGTTTAATTTCTTATGACTTTTCCCAACCACATTTAAATAACACAGGATAATTAATTTAAACATACAAGCAAGTAACCAGAGTTCTAGTATTCAGAAAATACATATGCCAGGAAAAAAGAAAAAATTAATAATGGCAAAAACAATGAAAACCTAACTTTAATACCAGTTCTCCCAATTTATTATTATTATTTTTTTATTTTTATTTTTTGGCAGAGACTGAGAGAAAGTCAGATAGAGGGACAGACAGACAGGAAGAAAGGGAGATGAGAAACATCATTTCTTCATTGTGGTTCCTTAGTTGTTCATTTGTCGGGAGCCGATCAACAACTGCTGGCTGACAAGGTCACAGCAGGAAAAGACCCACAACTGCTGGCTGACAAGGTCACAGCAGCAGAAGATCAAAAACTGCTGATTGACAAAGTCATAGCAGAGAAGACCAATGGCTGCGGGTTGACAAAGTCACCCAAAGGAGAGACACAACAATACTTCCCCCTTTGACTTTTTGAATTAATCTGGCCTTATATCCCCCCTCTTCTGGGTGTGTGCTATTATTTATGGCACAGGGATAATAGTACCGTGCTTTCCCTGTAGATTTGTAGTAATTTCTTTGGAAATGAGACAGAGGGTGTGAGTTCCACAGAAAAGCCTGTGGGCCCCTTGAGCTGGGCTCATAGACATAAGAGGCTGGCTATGATATCCCTCGTAAAGGGTTAAGTTTGTAGGAGAATTCCTTCTTAATCATGTTAGAAAGAATAGATTGTGACTTGTGAATGGGTAGGAGGCAGTGGCTGTGCACAGAGCACCTTTCAGCCTTCACTTAATTCAACATTTTTCCTCCCTAGCCTTTTCATGTGATAGAGTAAAGAAACATTCCTTTCTTCTTGCTTATTTGATCTGCAGATAGTGGTACACTCTGAGAAGAATAGAGTCAGAACTTAACTAGTGTTTAAATATAATAAATAAGAAATATTTGACTAGACAATAGTATCTTAGGTAAGGTATAGTAGAACGGCCCATTGTGTGGCCCAGGATGAGAGCGCCGTCGGCAAGAAAAGAATGGTTTACTAAGAGAATTGTCTTTTGACTAAAGGCAATTGCTAGGCTTTCTCAATGAGATGTTCTCATGAAATTTATATGCTTTCCAAAATTCTTTGATAATGAGAGAAATGTAGGGGAATCCATAGAAGTAATAACAGTTAATGTCTTATGTTGCTACTAGGCTATCTTGCAAGTGCACTATGTATATCTTTGGGTGAAAGTTATTCTTATGTTATGTCAATTTCTCTATAGGCAAGCCTTTTAGAATCTTGTGAGAAAAAGTAGGACACTGCTTAAACTCAAAGCCATTTACCTGAGCAAGCAGTGTTCCATTGTTAGTCCTTAATGATTTCGTCTGCTAATCTCTCTCTGCCCCTTGACTCACAACAGCAGTAAAGTTAGTTAACTATTAGTACTAATACCTTAAAAGTTTTTTCCGATGTTGTTATCGCTATTCAAGTTATTTTGTACTTTGAATGATTTGCTACCTGGTTTGTAATTTATAGATATACATTTTTTTTTAAAATTTTTAATTTTTTTTTAGAAAGGAGATAGAGAGGGAGAGGAGAGAGAGACAGAGAGAGAGAAGGGGGGAGGAGCAGGAAGCATCAACTCCCATATGTGCCTTGACCAGGCAAGCCCAGGGTTTCGAACCGGCAACCTCAGCATTTCCAGGTTATAGATATAAATTAACTGTTATCCGGAAACATGTAAACATAGTGAAACAGAAGCAATGATTAACACCATGTAATTGTAACTCAGTGTATGTGTATAAAAAGGGAGCTATACTAACATTTGGCAGAGATGCCTGGCAGTAAATGCTAACCAGAGAATAAAGAGAAAGAAAAGAATTCGGCTCTCTCACTCGATTTCGCCGACGCTGTCTCCTCCTGTGGGACCCCTGGATCCCCCCGGGGCTGGACCCCGGCATTCATTGATTGATTTCTCATATGTGTCTTGACCAGGGGGCTACAGCAGACCGAGTGACCCCTTGCTTGAGCCAGAAACGTTGGGCTCAAGCTGGTGAGCCTTGCTCAAACCAGATGAGCCCATGCTCAAGCTGGCAACCTCAGGGTCTCAAATCTGGGTCTTCCACATCCCAGTCCAACACTCTATCCACTGCGCCATCGCCGGGTCAGGCTCCCAGTTTATTAAATTAAGAGTAGGGAATGTTAGAGATTAGAAACAGTAATAATATTTAGACTATTCTGAAGGAAAATAATTAAAATCAAGAACCTTGTTGCTTAGAAACATGATCACAGTCCCAGCCTGTTAGCGCAGTTATAGCGTAATCCTGAAATGACAAGGTTGTGGGTTCAGTCCCCAGTCAGGGCACATAGAAGAGGCAGCTCAATGTTCCTGTCTTTCTGTTTCTCTATCACTGCTTTTCTCTCTCTCTAAAAAAAAAGGAACATGATTACATATTTAGGATTTTTCTTTGTAGATACTACTACTTGTATAAAATGGAATTTTCAAATTCCATTTATTGGCCTGACCTGTGGTGGCACAGAGGATAAAGCGTCGACCTGGAAATGCTGAGGTCGCCGGTTCGAAACCCTGGGTTTGCCTGGTCAAGGCACATGGGGGAGTTGATGCTTCCAGCTCCTCCCCACCTTCTCTCTCTGTCTCTCTCTCTCTCTTTCTCTCTCCTCTCTAAAATGAATAAATAAAAGAAAACCCCAAAAAATAAAAAAAAAGAGCACCTGTTTTAAAAAAAAAAAATTCCATTTATTAAAATATTTTATTACTCTTTAGAAAAAGTAAAAACAATGGCAAAATAAAAAAAGAATAGGAAAAAGAAAGGTCTCAAGTTAGAATACTATTAATAAATACTTAATCAAACAATGACTGAATCCAGTTTGCAATCTATAGTGTAAATATTAGGCTCATGGGCAGTACAGGACGTGTAGACTGTAATACAGATTAAACACTAACCATATTATTAAACCAGGTTAACCATATTTCTTTTTTAAACCTTGATTTTCTCATCTTTAGAATAAAAGAGTAAATATGTAACAATCTGCACTGCCATGTATCTTGAAAAGTATGAAATTATATTCAAGAAATATTATAGAATATAAGCTAAAGTAAAGCATTTTGCTAGAGGATGAAGTTAATACAAAACTTTTAAGACAACTAATCACAAACTGCTAACAATATAACACAAGAAAAGAGGCTTATAAAAACAACTAAGAAACCCTTTTACCTTATAGACACCTAGGCTGTGATACTGGCTTTCATACTGCTATAAACTAAGTACTCTGGAGATATTGTTACGAGTTTGGTGGTGGAATTTAGGTTGTGAGCAGCCACAATAGGATGGATTATGAGCCTTTGTATTTTACGTCATTGATTGGCCATCACTCTATCATACATTTTACCATACTTTATATTTTCAGTTTTATTATTTTTAAATTAATAAATTATTTCTCATTTAAAATAAGAAAACAAAATTAGAGTGACATCATGAACACACTCTAAATTCAGATGTTTTATGAGAGATATTCAATAAAAAAAAAGCAGCCCATTGACCTAAAGACCTTCAAAGCTATACATAAGCTTTTCCTAGAGGCAAGCCTGTTTCTTAAAAAAAAAAAAAAATTAAAAAGCCACAATTCTTAGAACGCTACATATAAAGCTAACCTGTTCACATGGTTTGATGATGTGTTGCTCAAAGTAATGACAGAGTGTGGTCTCTGGCCAATACAGTAAGGTGTGAAAGTCCTCTGGAATTATTTTTTTTGAACTAAGCAGCTGCAAACAACTTATTTGAGCTTGCAAATGTCACACAGTAAACACGGCATAATAGCAAACAAGGACTTGAAATAGCTCTGCCAAAGTTCAGTTTTGACTTGAGAAACCTGGCACAAGTTTCTCTTCTCCACTGTAGGACTTATTACTTTCTACAGCTTCTCTCCTCTCATTGTCCCTAGACAATACCATGCTGTTAAATAAGCCTTCCCTAGTCAGGGATGGATGGGCAAGCAAGTGTAACAATAGAAAACTGAGCAGGGCTCCCAGTGCTAAGTAAAGCCATTGTTGCTTTTCATTTTCTTACAATGTTAACAAAAATTAAATGATTTTTACCTCTAGGAGTTGGAAACATTACAAGACCCATTTCAAATTGAGCATTAAGGCTTAATTCCTAAGTTAAAATCCACTATTTGTTGAATTGATGATAGGTTTTTAAACAATATGAGACACATTTACGAGCTGGAGGAAATAAAATAAGGGAAGGTATATTCTTTTCTCCTTTCATTGGTTCGAATGTTATCATTTGAACAAAACTACTGAAAATAAGAAGTTATTTTCAAGTAATTTAAACATACCTCAAACTGAAAACTTGGTATTTTCTTGGGTTCTTGATGCTTCATTTCTAATGTTCTAAGTCTATTAAGGATAATCAAAGGACCAAAGCTAATTCCTATATTCCTTGAAGAGGGGACAGGCAGTATATGGAACTTGGATAGGTATTTAAGAATGAGCAGGATCCCTGACACCAAAATAGGAAACCAGTCCATGGGTCACAAATCTATTTTTTTTTTTCATTTTTTAAAATTTATTATTGATTTTAGAGAGGAAGAGAGAGAGAAAGAGAGAGAAAATTGATGTGTTCTTTTATGTGCCCTGGTTGGGGAATCTAACCCATAATCTTTGCATGTCAGGGCCTCATTCTAAGCAACCAAATTGTCAGGCCAGGGCACAAATCTTTTTTTTTTTTTTTTGTATTTCTCTGAAGCTGGAAATGGGGAGAGACAGTAAGACAGACTCCCGCATTCACCGGGATTCACCTGGCACACCCACCAGGGGGCAACGCTCTGCCCACCAGGGGGCAATGCTCTGCCCCTCGGGGGCGTCGCTCTGTCACGACCAGAGCCACTCTAGCGCCTGGGGCAGAGACCAAGGAGCCATCCCCAGCGCCCGGGCCATCTTTGCTCCAATGTAGCCTCGGCTGCGGGAGGGGAAGAGAGAGACAGAGAGGAAGGAGAGGGGGAGGGGTGGAGAAGCAGATGGGCGCTTCTCCTATGTACCCTGGCCAGGAATCGAACCCGGGACTTCTGCACGCCAGGCCGACGCTCTACCACTGAGCCAACCGGCCAGGGCAGGGCACAAATCTTTAATATTGGAAGTCCACACCATGATTTTTGGGAGAAAGGGCTAATAATTATAACTATGATTGATAGATGATAGATATAATCATAATAAACTTAAAAGACATCAATGTCAATATTTCTTAAAACATAAACACAAATCATTTATTCAGTAATAATCTAAGTCTAAGTCTTAAAATGTTTTTGATTGTTGGGCCTTAATCTGATCTGCTCCATTTTAATAGAAAATAATGGAACCTATACATGCTTTTTAAAATCATATTTTTAAGTACTATAAAGTTTGAGAACTACAGTTTTGCATTAGATGAATGAGGAAAAATTCAGAATGTTGAAGTTATCTGCCTAAAGCAGTGGTTCTCAAATTTTTGAAGTCGGAGCACATTTAAAATCCTACAAATAATTGTAGGTGCACTATATACAAGCTTCTGAGAAATATGTTAAAATAATTCTGTCAAATATTAAAGAAAAAAATATAAAGTCCAAGCATGCTTTTATGGTAATTAAATGAAATAAATACAACAAAAATTCTGACATTAAAAAACATTTTTATGTTACATTTTTGTTATGCTTTTTAGAATTCATAAAAGAAAGAGGGATTAAAAGATAAAAAACGATAAAAAAGTTATCTTTTTATATATATAGATGCATTCTTAGTAAGATTTAGTAAATTCGGCAGGTCCTGGTGCAAATGTGTTAAGTTTTTTTTATTCTTGTGTTTATGAGAAACATGAGCCTGATGTGTCCTAACGATTTCTTCAATGTTTGGGCATATATTTGAAAGGCAAACTCTCATTTCCTCATCAATACATTGAAGAATTTCTCATTTTTTACTCAATTGTGTTGAGAGTAGAAAATCCTACTTCACAAAAATAGGATGCTGAAAATTGTAGTAAAATATTAAAGCTATTTTTAGATATTGTCACATATTCTTCTTTTATAGAAATCTAAAAGGCTTCAAGAAACAATTCCTTACATTTAATCATCAATCCAAAACCCCCACCATACATATTATCTTAACTTTACACCAAACAAAGGATAGAAGAAACTTACCTCCAGTCTTTCTGGGGAACATGGGGGGTAATGTAAACAATCCAGCACCACAGCTTAACAGCCTTTTGCAACCTAATTAAGCAAGTGAGGTGGGGGGTTGGGCAGACTGCCAGGGTTCAGCCCTGGGGGGAATCTAGGGGTCCTACAGGAAGAGACAGTTTCGGCATGAAACTAGTGAGAGAGCCAAATTCTTTTAGCATTCACTGCCAGGCATCTCCACCAATGGCTAGTCTAGCTTTACTTCTATACACACACACTAAGTTACAATCACATGGTATACAAAATACATTAATTAATAATTGTTTTTGTTTCACCATGGTTACATATTTCTAGGCAACAATTAATTCATTTCTATAAGCTATAAATCAGGTGGTAAGTCATTCTAAGTATAGGTATACAATAACTTGAGCAGCAATAACAATATTGGCACAAACTTCTAAAAGGTCAGTATTGATTAATAACTCTACCTTACCTAATGTCCTATTGTCTAGTCAAATTTTATTTGCCTATTATATTCATATACTAGTTAAGTTCTAACTTTATTTTTCTCAGAGTGTTCTACCACCTGCAAGTCAGGTATGGCAGAAGAAAGGAAAGTTTCTCTACTCTACCACATGAAAAGGCAAGGAGGTGAAGTAATGAATTAAGTGAAGGCTGAAAGGTGCTTCTATGTATAGTCACTGCTACCTACCTATTCATAAGTCACAATCTAACTTTTTTTCTAACATGATTTATAGGAAGGAATTCTTCTACAGACTTAACCCTTTTGGAGGGATATCAAAGCCAGCCTCCTATGTCTATGAGCCCAGGTAAAGGTGGTTTTATAGGCTTTTCTGTGGAACTCACACCCTCTGTCTCATTTCCAAAGAAATTAGTATGAATCTGCAGGGAAAGCATGGTGCTATTATCCCTGTGCCATAAATGATAGCACATGCAACCAGAAAAAGGGAAGATAAAAAAACAAATTAATTCAAAAAGTTAAAGGGAGAAATATCATTGTGCCTTTTCTTTGCTGTGACTGTGTCAATCGGCAGTTGTTGATTTTCTTTGCTGTGACTGTGTCAACCAGCCGTTGTTGATCTTCTTTGCTGTGACTGTGTCAACCAGCCATTGTTGATCTTCTTTGCTGTGACTGTGTCAACCAGCAGCTGTTGATCTTCTTTGCTGTGACTGTGTCAACCAGCAGCTGTTGATCGGGCTTCCGACAGCAGACTGTCAGCTTATAGCCAATTCCCCACACCTCTGTCCCCCAAAAATCTAAACTCCAAAATCCCTGTTGGTTTTTGGCCCCAACCGACACATATTTCTCTGGAATACCATAGGGCACACCTGGAAATCTTTTAGGGCGCACACTTTGAGAACCACTGGCCTAAGGTAACACAATTAGGGACCAGAAAAAGACAGGTTCCAATGTATGTCCTCTTGAGTTTAAGGTCAAAGTGTTGTACCCTACATGGTTCAAGTCTCAGATGAATGGTCACATGGCTCACTTTGCTCTTTATTCACTGAGCACTCAAGTGTGTTTCATATGAGAAGCATCTTGTCTAGTCCCTAGCCCAGAGATAGGAATGATGGTCATTTTTTGTGTCTTTTCCCCTGAGTCAAAGGTATTTCCCTCAGATTGAACCTCAAGAATAATCTGAATCTATTTGTTTTCTTTCCCAAATGACAGTGAACAGGATAGCTGAGCGATCTCGAGGGCAAACAACCATGATCACTGCAATTTTAAGCAGGGACCAGATTTGTCCTGGGATTGTTTGGAATCAGAAACAACCACGTTTTCACTGAGAGATCAGAAATGCTCCTATTAGCTTTTGCTGAGGTCACTTATGGTCACAGAATCTTCAAAAAGAAAAGGCGTCTTAACATGGTTCTCTCCCCTTTCTACAATGCTTCGCTGTCTAAAAACATCTCTTTGTGTTATATATTTCTTTGTTATTCAATAATATGTTTTCTTATTATCGCCTCTCCATGAATCCTACAAAAAGTCACATGGAATAAAATAAAATAAAAATAAAATATTAGCAGGTAAACCCATCTGAAGCAGCCATTTATGATCATATCATAAAATATTGATCATTAAAAGATATGGCAACTAGCATTTACCAAATGTCTACCATGTGAAAAAGGTGAGGCATATTCATTCACTTCATTTAACCTCTCACTCTCCTATGGTCTACTGGAAGTATCCCAGCCCCAACACACAGACACACATACACACACTTAAAAGATAAAGAAACTGATGCTTGATTACCAAAGCAAAAACAGAAGTATTTGAACCTAGATTTTTTTCCTGCCTTTCAAACACTGTTCTTACACGTATATGTATAACACTGAGTATTTTTTATAATTTAACTACTGTGAGTTAGCACAGAGTAAGTGGAAATGTAAGAAGTCCTCCATCTGTTATTCATATTCTGAGTCTCCCTGCCTGGAATCCCTGCGGCTCCCCTTGCTTTGTTTTGAATAGAGCTGCAGATCCCTTGCCTTGTAGGAAAAGACAAGCCAAACTGTGTTTTGTGATTGCAGCAGGGAAGTGGTAAAAGGACTCCAGAGATAGACTCCTTTTATTCAGCTCTCAGCACTCTCAAAAGTATGAGGCTTAGGGCACATTTCTTAATCTACCTAAGCATCTATTTCCTCATATTATATCCTGGGGTATTGTGAGATACAGAGAAGACAGTTTGTTTAAAATAAAATGTCCAATAGAATAATGCCTCAGTAGCTGTGTGTACAATGTTATTAATACAATTATTACAGGTAGCATCAGATATGTAACCTTGGATGCATTGCTCAGCTCTCTGACTTTTCTGAAATTTTAGAAAAATAAAATAACATTTCCTGCATAATTGTGTGACAATAAAGGAGAATTAAATGAGATGATTTGTGTAAGGTGTCTAACAAAATACCAGGGAAAGAACAGACAGTTAATAAATGCTACTTGCTTCCTATGTTTCAGATGCCTTGTGGTCCCTCTTTCTAGTCCATTATGGTTCTTATTGATGTAAGAACTAATCTGAATATGTTGCTTAGTTGTGCTCAACACAAAACAATGAGACCAGCTACCCAGGAGGTACTCTCTACACTCAAAACTTGGTTTTGGTCATTAAAGTGATAAAAAATGATTCTCCGGCCCTGGCCGGTTGGCTCAGTGGTGGAGCGTCGGCCTGGCGTGTGGGAGTCCCCAGTTCAATTCCCAGCCAGGGCACACAGGAGAGGCATCCATCTGCTTCTCCACCCCTCCCCCTCTCTCTCCTTTCTGTCTCTCTCTTCCCCTCCTGCAGCCAAAGCTCCATTGGAGCAAAGTTGGCCCAGGAGCTAAGGATGGTTCCATGGCCTCTGCCTCAGGCGCTAGAATGGCTCTGGTCACAAACAGATGGGCAGAGCATTGCCCCCTGGTGGGCATGCCGGGTGGATCCCGGTCGGGCGCATGCGGGAGTCTGTCTGACTGCCTCCCCGTTTCCAACTTCAGAAAAATACAAAAAAAAAAATTATTCTCCTGGTAGGGTTATAAAAGGTTTTTATTTCACATCAATGCTGTGATCAGTTTTGCAACCTCACAATAGAACATAGTACACATGCAGTTACATAACAAACAAAACGTCTGGGATCCCATTCCCCTACCTCTCAAAACTCCATAGTCTGAAAACTAATCTGAAAAACCATAATCTATCATTTCCCCCAACAAGCCCACAATTTAAGAGGCTTATTAGAGCTTTGACTGCTTTAAAATTCAAATAAATCAGGGCAGGGAATATGGAGCACCTATTCTTGGATATTATACTAAGAAAAATGTGTTCATCTAAAACTGTGTCTGAAGTATTTGTCAGTAAACCCTCTGCATCAGAACTCCTCTTGAGACATGTGATGTTGGGGATGTAAGGGTGGGGGAAAGGCTCAATAAAATGACAATTTCTGATTATCACATATTTTACCTAAAATTTGTTTGGATAATCTATAACTTTAAAACCTTTCCAGGTTTTAACTTATGCAATTTATAGTTAGGAACATTTGATTGTCTTTTAACCTTATCTGCACATCTGTTCTAGAAACATTTTTTAAAGTGCTACAACTTCACTCTACCCACAGAGTTTGATTTAATTGTTCTGGGATTGTGCCTGGACATCAGTATAATATGAACAAACAAACAAACAACAGTAAAAATAACAACACAGCAACAATAACCAGGTGATATATAACTATACAGAAAAGAAAAGGATTACTGACCTCAGCCTTGCAAACAGATTCAACATTGTGCCCCCAATACCTTCTTTCTTATACCTGGATCCCTTCACTCAAGTTCACTGATCACTTAGACTCAAATGCATTTGATCTTATGGCCTCTGAAGCTTGAACATTCTTTACACTGGAAGGTGTAGAGTTTTGAAAGAAGAAATAGAATAACCTGCAATTTACTGAAGCAGGGTTAGACAGAGCACTTCCAAATTGCACCGATGGAGTCAAGGTTGTGGAAATGACTCTTAGAAGGACTGTGGCACTTAGTGATAGGAGAAGAAGGAAGAGAGAGGGGAGGGCACCTGACAGAAAGGGTAGTGAATGAATTGGGAAGAAAATTAAAATTTTGAGCAAGTACTATCTTTTCTACATAAAGCAGAATTGGCAGTCACATCAGATAGCCATAGCTGGCAGCAAATAGATTGTAAGGTGTCTTATCAAAATCACACTTAGTGCTTGACCAAACGGTGGCACAGTGGATAGAGCATCGAACTGGAATGCAGAAGGACCCAGGTTCAAGACCCTGGGGGTTGCCAGCTTGAGCGTGGGCTCATCTGGTTTGAGCAAAGCTCACCAGCTTGGACCCAAGGTCACTGGCTTGAGCAAGGGGTTACTTGGTCTGCTGAAGGCCCATGGTCAAGGCACATATGAGAAAGCAATCAATGAACAACTAATGGGTCACAATGAAAAACTGATGATTAATGATTCTTATCTCTCTCTGTTCCTGTCTGTCTATCCCTGTCTGTCCCTCTCTCTGACTCTCTCTCTCTCTCTGTCTCTGTTTAAAAAAAATCATACTTAGTGGTCTTACACATTTTTTGGAATATTCAGAAAAATAGGACAAACTACTAACACATCTTGTTCTGTTACATTTGCATTCCCTCCTGGGATCACCCAACTTAAATTATTTTTAAATTTGCTTGTATTAAGTTTCACTGACTGTGCCTGTTAAATTTTATGAGTTTGACATATAGTGTAGGTGCATATATCTACCACTAAAATTTCATACAGAATAGTTTCACTACTTCTCCAAAAACCCTTGGAGTTCACTTATTCAATCCCCCCCACCCCAACAAAACCTCTGGTAACCACTGACCTAATCACCTTCTCTATAGTTTTCCATTTTTACCATGCCATACCACTGTATTATCAGGATACTTTCAGTTTTATATAGGTAATTAGAAGCAAGAGATTTGCCCTTAACAATGGTTGGAAGCTTGAGAGCAGCAAAAAAGTAAATATTTTTACACCCATTAATATGCATGACATTGAGGCTCAGAAATATAAAATGTGTTGTAAAAGTTAAACTAATATTACACTGTGGACTATATGAAAATTTCTTATATAAATGATAGTATACTAATGAAGAGTTAGTTTTAGTATGTAAATAATACTTTCATTTTATGTCTAAGGTAGGAGTTAAGCATAGGCAATGGATAATTTGAGAAGCTACCAAACAAATTTCAAAGGAAAGTGTATAGTGGAAGGTCCTATATAAAAATGTAAAAGGCTTAAAAATACATCCATGCATTTAAATTTTTCTTAAAAGGCAATGTTGATTTGAAAGAAATAGAGAAGAAAATAAATTGTATTGGGGAGACAAGGGATGTTAATTCAAAGTCAAGATGTTCAATAACTGCATAAACAATTATTGTCATATCCAGCCACATTGTGATTATTATTTTTGACAGATGACAACAGAAGAGTTGATACTGTAAAAGTACGGAGAAATGTTTAAAAATAGAACCAAATATGATGTTATATTTAAGCTTAGTTTCAATTTATTCATTTAGTGATTCCTTAAATTACTCAAGGAAAACAGGCAAACTGAATTTTAAACAGAAATAGGGTTTGTCAAATTATATATACATCTGTTTATTAACACATACACACACACATATATATTAAATTCTAAAGCCAAGAAACAACATACATTCTTAAAAAGTAAAGGATTAGCTTTGATATTGTTATAAAGTCGAACTGATAAACTCACTAGAGCCAATTAACAGCTTTCTAATGGTTCAATTATGAGCTGCCATTTCTGTCAAAGAATAGCTCAAGAAAAAGTAAAAATGGACAAATACACTTCTAGTAGTTTTAAACACACACAAACACTAAATTAAATGGATACATTTTTTATTCTATCACTGTTCAGTCATACATTTAAACTGCTTAATTTTACCTACTAGAAAGCAAAAACCTTGATGGTGAATTTATGTCTAACCAAATCCCATGATCAATACACATTTCAAATCAAATATATTTATAACAACAGTTTCATCTTTTATTTTGTTTCTTATTTCTTTTTTTTTCTTTTTTTTTATTTTTCTGAAGCTAGAAACGGGGAGGCAGTCAGACAGAGTCCTGCATGCGCTCGACTGGATCCACCTGGCATACCCACCAGGGGGCGATGCTCTGCCCATCCTGGGCGTCGCTCTGTTGCGACCAGAGCCACTCAAGAGCCTGGGGCAGAGGCCATGAAGCCATCCCCAGTGCCCAGGCCATCTTTGCTCCAATGGAGCCTCGGCTGTGTGAGGAGAAGAGAGAGACAGAGAGGAAGGAGAGGGGGAGGGGTGGAGAAGCAGATGGGCGCTTCTCCTGTGTGCCCTGGCTGGGAATCAAACCCAAGACTTCCACACGCCAGGCCGACACTCTACCACTGAGCCAACAGGCCAGGGCTATTTTGTTTCTTATTTCTTAATTGATACAGGAATTTGTCCTGCTCTTTGATTTTAATTCTATATTCTGTCCTTTTTACATATTGTTCTTGTTAACAGTATCCTGAATGGTTTTTTGTTTTGTTTTGCTTTGTTTTTTTTTTTGTGTGTGTGACAGAGACAGAGAGAAGGACAGATGGGGACAGACAGACAGTAAGGGAAAGAGATGAGAAGCATCAATTCTTCGTCGTGGTACCTTAGTTGTTCATTGATAGCTATTTCATATGTGCCTTGACTGAGGGACTACAGCAGACCGAGTAACCCCTTGCTCAAGCCAGTGATCTTGGGCTCAAGCTGGTGAGCCTTCCTCAAACCAGATGAGCCCGCGCTCAAGCTGGTGACCTTGAGGTTTCCAATCTGCGTCCTCGGTCTCCCAGTCTGACGCCCTATCCACTGCTCCACTGCCTGATTCTTATAACTCAGAGTTTTTAAATTTTCCTCTTTTTAGTATGTGCTTATATCCACTTTTCTGGGTAATTAGTAGTTGTCGATGTTTCTGTAGTTGAACAAAGATTCTTATCTTGGCTGTGCTATTTACTAACAATTTATATAACTTTCCTAAGACTCAGTTCTTTTTTAATCTGTTAAATGAAGTTAATGACATTCTAAAATATTGTTGTGAAGATAAATAATTACAGTTTGTATTTTTAGTACATTTACTATCAAGTACCCAAGCTATTACTTTTTCTTGACATTGTTATTGTTAATCATACTTTAGGATTCTACCCTGCTCATAATTGACCAGCCCAGTTCTCTTCAGTGAATCTGACCTTCTTGCTTAAGAATAAAGCAGAATAAGGGAGTTACTTAATTCACACTCATAATACTTTTGTAAGATGGCCTTCCTTATTGAATAAAATAATAATGAAAGAAACAGAGTCTAGACTATCATGATATATGGACAGAAAACAATGAACTGTCAATTCAGGATATTATATAGATTTTGAGAATTAATGTGATAACAAAAACTAGAGAGTAGTTAATATTCCCCAGAAAAATTTTTGCCCTGAGGTATCTATCCATTTTACGTCATAAAAATAGCTATAATACCTTACCAATGTCAGTATAGAATTGCATCTCACATAACAATTACTTTATGTTCAGAGCTTTATTTAGCAAAGGTATGCATGAGAATATAAAACTAATTTCAAAAACTGACAAATACTGATAATAGTAGAGGCATGAATCAGAGCTTGGCTTGGAATTACAGACAGGGTCTTTTATTGTCATGACACTATATTTGTGTGTGTGAGTGTGTGTGTGTGTGTGTGTGTGATTAAAACATAGTGCATTTACATTTTGGGCATTCCAATTTCAATTATATCTAGTAGAATTAAACTGAACTTCATAATACCATTTTATTATTAGAAATGTAAGAATAAGTATTAATCTTTTTCAAAACTGGACTTGGATTTCAAATCAATGATAACAGTTTATAAATATTTTCTAATATAATGAGAACATGCCAATCTTTTAAGATTGGAAATGAAAATGAACTGCAGTTGCTCAGAAGGGTTTTTTTTGAGATATGTTCCCATGATAACAGAATAGTGTGTCAGGAAAAAACAAGTTCTCTTAGAACAACAGTGTTATTTGACAGTAAATCTAAAAGGAAATGATGCATTCTGTATTACCATGTGCATGTAGCAAAATGTGGAGAGGTGAAGAGTGAATTGTTTTTAGCAGCAAGGAAAAAAGAACGTATAAACACACTGTTGAACAGTTTCTTGATTTTCTATGAGATCTTGTAAGATGCCATAAACTCACTTATTGCAAGACTCTTCTTTCTTTTTATTTTATAATGAATTTTTTTCTTTTGAATAAGTGCTTCTAATAACACAATTTGAAAAACAAGATATATAAAAAATTAACATTTAATAATGTTAATTATTAAATGCTAATATGAAAAAATGCAAATATGAAAAAAATCAGTTTCTATAACTTCCTAAATTTTTGTTTGTTCATATATACAATTTTGCCATCATCATATTCTTCCTAGAAAGAATATATTTTGAGTAATTTATATTAGAACTCTCTAATATTTTGTTTTCAATATTACATTTAATGACTACTTAAGAATGTACTGTATGAATACAATTTTTAATTTTACCCAAATTATTTTAAATAAATATTCAGTGTCTTTTCAACATTGTAAATAATGTTATTTTGAATCGTTTTGCAAATAAATCTTTGCATTTTACTTATTTTAATATGCTAGCATTTACTCTATTTAATAGAATATTCATTCTGAGACTATACATGATACAGCTGTTTCTCAGTGTGTGATTTTAAAATATTTATTGGTTAATTTTTAGAGAGGGAGAGAGAAAGAAAAAACACAGCAATTGGTTGTTCTATCATTTATGCATTCATTGGTTGATTCTTGTATTTGCCCTGACCATCAAACCTACAGCACATTGGGACATGCTATAACCAACTGAATTACTTGACCAGAGACTTCTCTTAGCCTTCTTAAGAATGTCGCACTTTTAAATTTTTGTCTCTGTATCTACTGTAATTTTCTCATTAACAAGAAGCTTTCATGACAATAACGTATAAATGCATCTGTGGCAAGAAAAAGTTGTTAGATGAAAAACAATGTGAAAACCAGAAGAAAACAGTAGAATTCTACACAGCCATTAAGTCAATGATGTAACTTAAGACACTTTAGACATGAACATATCTTTTAGATATTGAATACTGCATTATTTTTATTTTTAAAATATTCACATGTAATAAAAATTACTTCAAAGTGCATATTTAAATTAATTAGCTCTAACTACTAATATTTTGAATACTTATATGTGTGATTATGTGTGGTTTACTTTTTTTAGTTTATTAGTATTTTCCAAATATTCCAAAAAAATTTTTGTTTGTACACTTTAAAAAATATCTGAGCGCTTTAAAGAAAAAGAAAAGAAGAACCAATTCAAGAGTCAACCGATTTAAAGAATTCTCTATGTCAAATATGATCACTGTAGATCGATTTAAGTAGTAATAGTTAATATTTTTATTCACTTTGCCCAATATTAAGAGGAGAAAGAAAAGTAAACAATAATGTCAAGCACTGTGCATATTATAGCTTCATCTTGTTAGACCATTTGGAAAAGGCTAAGAGAGAGAGAGGGAAGAAGAAGCAGATGGTCACTTCTCCTGTGTGCCCTGACAGGGAATCGAACCAGAGACGTTCAAGGCCATGCCAATGCTCTTCCCACGGAGCTACTGACCAGGGCTTATATTGCATATTTAATATTCAGAAAGTTAAAATTTGACTGTCATACAAATATAGAATAAATGTTGCAAATATTTATTTTAGATTTATTATTAAGGAACCAGAAGAGTGGTGAAATAGGATCAGGAGCATTTTAAAAATTGTATATTTCTAAAAATTTTGAAAATAAGTGCACAGAACTGGTAGGTTTCATATAAGTAACTGAAGGGTTAATTCTAGCCATGGCCCTACCACACCTTCGGGCCAATGGCCTAGGACCCAGTCCCATACACTCTTGAATGCGTGTCATGTTCTGCCAAGGAGCAAACAGATGTTGAAGAAACCTTCCCATTCCTTGACTCCCAGCAAGAAAAATTTTCCTGATTTTCCTGTAGAAGTAAGACTGAACAAGAATTTCTGATGTATCTTACATATATTTGACAAAAGCAGGTGAGCTGAAAATACATGCATACATATTCATATACATGCATAATTAAGTAAATAAAAATGGATCAGAAGAAACTTCTTTTCAGTAGAATGTCAACTAACAAATTTTGGAGGAATGGTACACTAATGGTACTTTCCCTGCCCCTAGCTTCTTGCCTTCTGATCCTTTTCCTCTAACCACTTAAGATAGCTTTCTAAAGCTTTAATTTTGTCAGTGTTTCCCTTGCTTAAGTTCATATTTTGACTTCCCAGTGGCTTTCTGGTATGCCTAAGAAATAGGTTGACAGATAAGCCCTGAAGAGGCAAAACTAATCACGTTGATATACATCCCATATGCTACAAAGAAATAAAATGTTATTGTTGGCATTTATATGCTTAATTATATTTATGGGAGAATAAGAAACTGAAGGAAAGTGGATCAATAATTTCCATCTACAAATAAAAGTATGCCCTTAGGTTTGATACGGCTAAAGCCTGTTTTATTATTAGTGAGACCATATTGTGAGGTGTGGGGAGGGTCATTCTATTTTATGCCTAGGTAAACAAAAATTAATCTGAAACACCTTTACAACTGCTTGATATCTGCTTCTTTAGGGACATCCAGAAATCCATTGCTTTTGGTAGTGGCTCCTTAACAATGATCATACCATTAAAGGGAAATGTAACCAAATAGGCATTATTATATGAAAGTCTTAGGAATTCAATAGTGATATTTATTATTTACTCTGAATATAAATATTGTTTATTGGGATTACAGTCAATAAAATTTCCATCAAAAATTATTGTTTTTCTTTCTTTATTTTTTTATTTGGTGAAAGATTAGTTAGTTTTTTCTTCAGATTGTTACAAATGTGTTTGAAAATAATTCAAAACTATATTCCAGGGAATCAAATTCTAAAATTAATGTTCTTATTTAATATTCACTAAGGCATAATAAAGGATGAAAATTTATTAACATATGGTTTCAAACTATTCTTGGACACCAACAAATATACAAGTGTTAAAAGATCATAAAGTTTGTTTTAACAATGAGTTGATATTTACTAGTCAATGAAGTCTCTGACTATTTAGACATCAAGTTAAAAATATTATGCGTAGCACTGGCCAGTAGGATCAGTGGTAGAGTGGTGGTCCTGTGTGAATGTCCTGGGTTCAATTTCTGGCCAAGGCACAAAGGAGAATAGACCATCTGTTTCTCTACCTCTCCCCCTCCCCCATTTCTTTTATTCTCTCTTTCCCTCTGTAAAGCCAGTAGCCACGACCACCATCACAACCGTCTAGCCCCTGCAGGTTAGCATTTGATTCAGATAGATGGTAATGAAACAACATAGCCAAGAACTGGTGGGCCATTACCTTTAATCCTAGCTCACACCTGGCGAGCAAGAAATACACAAAGTGGGAAAACACTCCCCTTTCCATTCAGGGCTCCCAAAGCCACTGACTCATCCAAGTTTCCTAGAATCAAAGGTTTCTACTTCACCAGCATTATTCACCTCTGTTCCCCATCTCTTTCTCTCTGCACAAACTCTGCACAAACTGGCTTCTCCTTCAGCACTCTGCCATCTTGGCTGCTTCTCCTCTGTAATGCTAATTTCAGAAACAGAGAGAGAGAGAGAGAGAGAGAGAGAGAGAGAGAGAGAGACTAGCGGGTCTCCCTTATTTTATAGTGTAGAAATTAAAGCCTTTAAGCCAGTATGCAAATAAGGAAGTCTCTGATACAAAGTCACTTATGTGAAGCATAAATGGGATTCCTCATAAGAGTGCACCAACTCACACCATGCAACAGTCAAGGGTATGGGGAAAAGCTTAGTGTTGAGAAGATCTTAGGATTAAAATGTTGGGAAAGGCTTAGTTTCAAAACTAAGCTTTAGGTTATAAAGACCCTGCCTGCTTACAGCCTGTCACCCACACCCAATGCAAGCTATAAGCGAACAACA
Source organism: Saccopteryx bilineata (assembly GCF_036850765.1). NCBI lineage: Eukaryota > Metazoa > Chordata > Mammalia > Chiroptera > Emballonuridae > Saccopteryx > Saccopteryx bilineata. The sequence continues at coordinate 371,500,213 of NC_089490.1, read as the reverse complement.
TATACATCAGGGGTTCCCAAACTTTTTACATAGGGTACTAGTTCACTGTCCCTCAGACCATTAGAGGGCCAGACTATAAAAAAAACTATGAACAAATCCCTATGCACACTGCACATATCTTATTTTAAAGTAAAAAACCAAAATGGGAACAAATACAATATTTAAAATAAAGAACAAGTAAATTTAAATCAACAAACTGACCAGTATTTCAATGGGAACTATGGGCCTACTTTTGGCTAATGAGATTGTCAATGTCTGGTTCCATATTTGTCACTGCTAGCTGTAACAAGTGATATGATGCACTTCTGGAGCCGTGATACGTGCGTCCCGCGTCACTGGAAGTAGTACTATACGTGAGCGACGCCGCGCTTTGTATCCTGTGCTCGTCTCACCACCAATGAAAGAGGTGCCCCTTCCAGAAGTACGGCGGGGGCCAGATAAATGGCCTCAGGGGGCCGCACGCGGCAAATGGACCATAGTTTGAGGACCCCTGATATACATCATATTTGCAAACTTATTTGACCCACACCCTTCCATAGCCATGGTTCAATTGGTTTAAGCACTGAGGATGGCTCCATGGGGCTTCCTCCTCAGATGCTAAAAATAGTTCAGTTGTTAGTATGGCCCTAGATGGCCAGAGCTTTGGCCTAGCCAGTGGCTGCTCAGAGGATCCAGTAAGAGCACATGCAGAAGTCTGTCTCTCTATCTGCCCTCCTCTCACTTGTAAAAGAAGAATATGTACACATATTCAGGGACACATATTGACCTCAAAAATAAAGAATTTTACTGTTAAAAATATGTTTTTGTCTCTAAAGTTCCATGTCTACTGAGATGTAGGTATATAAGACATCAAAGCCTACAAAAATAAATAAATAAATAAGCAAATCCTTAAATTTGTGTAATACTTTGCAGAAGTTCTTTATGACTATTCATTTATTGTTATCAAAATTATTCTGTTCATAACTTTGGAATTTATTTAAATATATATGTTTAATGACATAGTATACAAAAAAATACAACTATTAAAATAGTAGACCCTAGAAGAAATGAAATGACTAATAGTAAACAACTGGTGAGAAAGAGCTCTTGAATACCTATAACCAAATCTAGGTTTCTGATCTAGACACTGGAAAATGGTGAGAATAAGCAGGTTTATTCTTAGAGTCTATTTAATTCCCAGGTTAAGGATCTTCATTATTCACAAATAGGCTGTAAATTAGAATACCTAGGGGCTTTTGAAATCTTATCTCCCAGAATGCACTCCAGCCCAATTAAATCAGCATCTCTGGAGATGAGTCTTTGGCATGAGAATATTTATAGCTCCGTGGTGATTAAAATGCATGGCACAGTATGAGAATCACTGATGTATTATGACTCCAGGTGCATCTATTAACAATTCTTGGAAAATTCTCTCCAGCAGATTTTTGGCAAAGGAGAGAGAAATACAAAAACTTCTTTCTTTAAACTTGCAGATGCCAAGCAGAATTTAATTTGCATTTGGATGCCTTCAAGCTCCTGGATGGAGCTTGATGCCCTAACATAACTGTAGGTTTCCTAACAAATTTGAAAAATTGACAAATATCCTTTGTCTAATTAAGCAGGTTCAACAGTCATGACCTTTAAATTGTGTGCTTTAACTACATCTAAGCCAGTGAGTTACATGGCAGTCAAGAAAATAGCTTGGTGTTGGAGTGAGGGGTGAAATTCTGGGTTCTAATAACATTATGCCATTGTTTTTAATTTCCGTTTCTTGTCCTAGTTGTTTCTTATGCTTATCTTTCATCTCTGCTGCATTTTACAGCATTTGCTGTTATAATCCCTAAAGTTAAATGAACTATGAGGATTCTGTACTTTTAATAAAATCACAGTCACACTTAATTGTTTAGTTATATTTTTCCATGAACAACAAAATAAGGTTAGAGCTTGATTTGTAGGGAAAATAATTTTCATTCTATAAAGAAATATTCTTTGTATCTTTTCAAAGTATTACTCAAACATCCAGATTATTATGATACTAATTTTAGACATTTATCACTTGCTCTTTGGTGCCAATTTGATCACATTCAGATTGATTTGCAGTCAGAACGGAGAACTTTGTGACATTTTAACTCACTCCAACTCCATTCCCATTTCTCTGCTCAGGGGTAGTTGTGAAAATAACAGCCTCCATTCCTACAGACTGGAGGGAGAATAAAAAAGAGAACTCATTCTAAAATATTATAATTAAGATAGTAAATAAAAGCAAAAACAAACAAAGTACAAATAATCTGTGTAGGTGCTCTTCCCTCAAAGTGGTGGGGCATATTTTCCTTATCATTAAACATGGGCTGTGTTAAAAGACTTCTTGTGTACAGTACAGAAATAGAAATAAAAAGTCATTTTTGGTGGAGGAAACTGACAATAGTTGCTTCAGCCACAGGATATCAAGGTCAACACCAACAGTCATGAATCATGTGGCTAGTATGCACCCTTGATATGATTTAATAAAAATTGCACATTATCTCTGGGATCTTTTTCCCTCAAACCCATAACCTCAGTTTTTATCATGAGAAAACATCAGACACATTGTAATAGAGGAGCATTCTACCAATTATCTGACTATATATACTCCTTAAACTTAAGAGGGTCATTAAAAACAAGGAATGTTTGAGAAATTATCATAGCCAAGAGCAGCTTAAGGAGACACGAATAGTTAATGTCACATACAGTCTGGATGTCACCCTGGAATAGAGAAAGGACATTAAGTAAATACCAAGGAAATGAGAATAAAATATGAACACTAGTTAATAATAGTTTATCAATATTTGTTCATGAGTTGTATCTAATGTACCATACTATCTATAATATGTTAATAATAGGAAAAAGTAGGTATAGAGTATTTAAGAACTCTGTACTGCTTTTGCAATTTTTTTGTAAATAATAAACTGCTTAGAAAAAGAAATGTATTAAATAATATACCAAGAAAATAGTAGACATACTAATTTTTCTTATTTTAAACTTATTGCTTAATTTTCTAAAAATGAACCAAGATAGACATAATTTTAATTTATATGGCTTAGATATATTTATTTGTATTTGTAAAGACCCCTCTGATAAAAAAAAAAGTTATTTTTTATATTGGACCAAATATACAAATACAAATCACAGTTATATTGTTCCTGGCTTATAATGGTTTCTCGGACTGATCAAAATCTCTGGGTATATCTGTAGATGAATGAAACACTGATTTATAATAAAATGTTTCTTCCATCTTTGGGCTAATTAACTTGGATTTAGAGTCTAAGCCCTCAATCCATCCTTCTGTAACCCTCTTTTGGCTTCCCAAGTAATTTTTTAAAAGACTGCTTCATTTGTGCAAGCCTGCCTCATCTTTCCCTGGTCTTTGTAGTCCAGGTAGACAACATCCTTAAAAATCACACTTAAGACATCAAATTTTGATCCAACTATTTTTACAGGTGGTCATCAAACTATTTTTACTTTAGAACTTTCTAGGATTGAGTTTATACTAATATTTTAATCACAATCTAATTTTGGGTACTCCATAGCCAGATCATTAATTAATATCTCTAAAATTAAACATTTTTACCAAGCATAAGAAAAATCAAATACATTTTGATTTATTCTGGAAAAGTTGGTAAATTGGACACTACAAGGAGGTATTAAAAAGTTCAGAGCTCTTCTTCTTTTATCATATTTTATTTTTCATTTTTTCAGCAAGTGACCTCTTATAAATTCATGGACTCACTCAGTATTCCATTTTCCTTGATCTTTTCACTCATTTACTCACCTATCAATCTATTTTTTTTAAGTTAGAGGAGGGGAGATGGTGAGACAGACTATTGTATGCACCCCGACTGGGATCCACCTGGCAACCCTTGTCTTGGGCCAAATTTCAAATCAACTGGGCTATTTTTAGCGCTTGAGGCTGATGTGCTAAGACCAACAAAGTTATTATCTTCAGTGCCTAGGGCTAACACTTGAGCCAATCATGTAACTGGCAGCATTAGGGGAAGAGAAAGAGAAGGGGACAAAGTGGGGGAAGAGAAGCAGATGGTCACTTCTCTTGGGTGCCCTGACTGGGAATCGAACCCAGGATGTCCATATGCCCGGCTGATGTTATATCCACTGACCCAACTGGCCAGGCCCTCTCAACCCATTTTACAGGCATCTATTCATCTTCCTACTGGTGAAGTATACTTTCTTCCTACTCTTTGTCTATTTCTGTATTTGTTTACACATGAGCTGATCTATTTATTTTCACACCTAATTTTTATTAAAGCAAATTATAAGTTACACATTAAAAACCATTTCAGGTATAAAAAATAATTGCATTGAGCTTATCTAGACAAGAGAGAAGAAATGCTTGATTTCCTTAGAAAATTAAAAAAGTCTTTTGCAAATGTTTTTCAAATAATTCCTATCAGAGTGCAATTGTTATCATTTACTTTCCTAAATGAGGACTCCTTAAATAAATTATTCTCTATTTTGGCTGCACAGAGAAACTATTGCAAGTGTTTGGAAAAATTAATAGATACTCAGGCTTCAAACTAAATGTCCCAGGCAGCTATTCAACAGCTTAGATGGGGTATCAATATTTTTAAACATCTGCATATCAATATTTTTATATATCTGCATATATATTTAGGTGCAAATCCAGAATTAAGCACAACTGGCTCAGAGTAAACATATAATTGTCATTCAATGCAATATTTTGCTGAGCTAAGCTCAGGAAAACAAATATGTATTAGGCCTGGCTGGATATTTCAGTCGATTAGAACATTGTCCTGAAGTGCACAGTTTGTTGGTTTGGTCCCTGGTCAGGGTACATACAGGAACAGATCAATGTTTCTGTCTTTCTCTCTCTCTCTCTAAAATCAATAAAATAAACATTAAAAAGCATATATTTTAAACATTTTTAGCATACTGTTTAAACTGTATATAATCCAAGAGAAAGGAACATTATGTAGCAAAAAATACTTCTTTAAAAAATAAAAAGCAAACCCATTGGTGTTAGTGAAGAGAAAAGCAATGTTTTGGAACTGACATATCTATCAAAGAAAAGTAAGTGTTAAATTTCAGAATAGGTCTTTCTCCTCTTGGTTTTATGAGAAAACTCTCCTTTTGTTTTCCAAGGGGAAGTGATATTGAAGAAGAACACCGCTGACTCACTCTTCATATTTTACCCAGAGTGAAGATATATTTCTGAGTGATGGGCTGCCCAGAATCTAAAATGCATTGGTCACTTTTTTCAATATATACAGGGTTACAGCATTAAAATATTATTTTCTCACTTTCATTTATACCCTTTTTTGAAGATTTTTTGTTATACAGAGCTAACATGTTTCCACCTCTAACCTCTGAATGGTAAGTGTCAGCTGTATAAGGGCAGACCTTAATAAGTCAGTTCTGGAGCTATATCTCTCTACTGCTCAGTGGGATGCTCTGCATGAAAGCTATACTCTGCTTTTTAGTTAGCCTGGTACTGCCTTGCATACCACTATCCACGTGCAAATACAGATTTATGGACTAGCTTGGAAATAAGCTGGAAAAGTGTTAGAATGTTCAAATTTGGCTATAGTTCACAACCCCATTCTACAATTCATCAATGACCTGATCTTAGATTTCCAAGTTCTTAGCACTTGTGTCTATTTTTCAATGTTTTGACTACAAAAGAGGGAGCAGTGAGATTAAACAGTATCCTTAAAGGAACCCCCAACTTCTCTGTGACTACATCCATAATTTATAAATAATTAATACTTGCATATTTTTGAAAAATAACATTATTCAATTTATCAACTGAGATACCACTTTCACTTTTTCAAGTCATTTCTCAATTTTGGAATGACCTTGTACTTTAGAATACATCATTTTGCAGAGTATTTACTAAGTAAATGAGATACCTGTGTCATCTTGATATCTTTCTTCCCCTCATCCATAAGCAAGCCCTGTATATCTACCTCTTAAACGTCTTCATGTTCACCACTATTTTGCATTTATTCTTTTTCTCCATATCAACATCAAATCTAGTCCAGGTTCTTCCCATCTCCCATCAGAATAGCTTGGGGGACAGTTGGTATTACTTAACTCACTTTATCCTTCCACTCTGAAAGAAGAAAAACAATAAATGTGTATATTTTTTATTTTCTCTAATACTTTTCTGATTATTACCCCATTTGTAACTGCAATAATAAATATTTCAAAGCTTTTAAAGAGGAAAATCCTATTTTAAAAAGCTTGCAAGCCATATATAAATATACATATTCTTTTGTGACAGAGGCAGAGAAAGAGACAGAGAGGAACAGATAGGGACAGACAGGAAGGGAGAGAGATGAGAAGCATCAATTCTTTGTTGCAGCACCTTAGTTGTTCATTGATTGTTGTCTCATATGTGCCTTGACCAGGGGCTACAGCAGAGCGAGTGACCTCTTGCTCAAGCCAGTGACCTTGGGTTCAAACTGGTGAGCTGTACTCAAACCAGATGAGCCCTGAGCTCAAGTCGGTGACCTCGGGGTTTCGAACCTGGGTCCTCCGTGTCCCAGTCCGATGCTCTATCCACTGCGCCACCACCTGGTCAGATACAAGCCCTGTATTAACTGCATTTTATCTGATTTGGGGGCTGTATCACCATCTTCTCCCTCTTTGTTGATGATTTTTTTGGCTGTGCAGAAACTTCTAGTTTGATGAAATATACTTGTTTATTTTTGCTTTTGTTGTTAAATCCAAAAAAATCACCAGCAAGTCTTATGTCAAGGAGCTTAGCATTTATGTTCTCTTCTAGAAGTTTTATGGTTTCAGGTCTTATGCTTTATTTTGAGTTGACTTTTGTGTAAGACAGCAGTCTAGTTTGAATCTTTTACTTGTGGCTGCTCAGTTTTCCCAACACCATTTATTAAAGAGACTTGCCTTTTCCCATTGTATAGTTTTGATTTCTTCACTGTAAGTTATTTGACCACATATTTGTGAGTTTACTTCTAGGCTATTTTATTTTTATGCCAATATCATACTGTTTAAATAACTATAGCTTTGTAATGTAGTTTTTAATATAGCTTATTTTTTTAGTGATAAATATTATTCCATCAACTGGATGTGCCATTCACTAATTGAAGGGTAACTAGGTTGCTTCTAAGTTTTGGTAGTTATGAATAAAGCTTTTATGAATATCTATGTGCAGATTTCTGAGTGGCCATAACTTTTTCCAATCATTTGGGTGAATACCACAGTGTACAATTGATGGATTGTATGGTAAAAGTTTGTTTAATTTTGTAGGAAAGTACCAAACTGTCTTCCAAAGTGGCCACACCATTTTGTATTTCTACCAGCAACAAATGTGAGTTCCTGTTGATCCATACCCTTGCCAGAATTTGGTGTTGTCAGTGTTCTAGAGTTTGATCATTCCGTGGTGGTATCCCACTGTTTTTATTTGCAATTCCCTAGTGACATATGATGTTGAACATCTTTTCATATGTTTATTTTTCATGCATATATTTTCTTTGGTGAGGTGTCCATATTGTTTGCTTATTTTTTAATTGGGCAGTTTATTTTCTTACATTTGAGTTTTAAAAGTTCTTAGCATGTTTTGAATAACAGTTCATCAGATATATCTTTTGCAAATATTTACTCCCAGCCTGTGGCTTTTATTCTCATTCTTTGACAATGTTTTACAGGGTAGAGGTTTTTAATTTTAAAAAGTCTAATTTATCAATTATTTCTTCATGGATAATGTTTGTTGTGTCATGTCTTAGAGAGGTTATCATAACCAAGGCACTCTGGATTTTCTTTAATTCTTTAATGTTATCTTCTAGGAGTTTCATAGTTTTGTATATTTAGATCTGCAATTTTTATTGAGTAATTTTTGTCAAGAGCAATTGTTTGTGTCAGGATTCATTTTTTGTTCCCCAAAGGGCATTCCACAATGGAAAACAATACACTGCTTAGTATATACTTTCTAGGAGATCTCTTTCTATGAGGTTTGTGATTTTAATTTTCTTTGATCTATTTTACAATTCCGGTAAGAAAAAAAGTCTATTGGTGGAAAATCAAAACTAATGTAAATAATCTTGTTTATGAACATACAAATAAATTCTGTGTGGTTGATGCTAAATTGACTCTTCTCCTCTACAATAGAGGAAGCCAATTTTGTATCTACTAAGACCGTTCTTTTGAGAGTACATGGCCAGGGGCTGCCGCCGTAATGGCCATGCACATGCAGGTTCTCACTGGATTTGGGCAGAGAGTAAAGAAACCATCGGGCCAAAAATTGTGGTCCAGTCCTTTGTAAAAGTCTTGCACTGGCCAATGAGCAAACACACAGGGAAAACACTTCCCTTTCATTCAGAGCTCCCAAAACCCTGACACATTCTTTGGTTCCACAACCAGGAGAATCTTCTCCAGTTTTCCCTAGAATCCAAGGCCCAACCAGTATCAGTGAAGCTCACAAAAGCCCCTCAAATCTGGTTCCACATCAGCACACCTTTTCTTTCCCTGCCAACATGGCTTCTTTCTCAGCACTCTGCTATCTCTCTGCTCTCTCTCTGCCAACATGGCTTTTTTCTCAGCACTTTTTTTCTTCTTTTCTCACTTTTCAAAACTTTCTGGAGTGAAAACCTCTGATCCAGCAACGATTAGCAGAACAATGGCCCCTCCCAAGCAGGAAGGTAATTTGCAGTTTCACTGACCACATATACCTTGCACTGCCCAGTCCCTAATGCAAACTATAAGCAAGAAAACATTAAAAATTATATTTTACAAACTTATTTGACCAACAGGGAGTGTTGAGGGGTATGTGGAAGGTTAGAATATGAAAACATCAAAATTAAATAATAGTGTTTTAAAGTATGAATCCTTACCATAAGGTTTGTTTATCCCTGTAAGCTTCTTCAGTGAAAATGTCATAATTAGCTTCATTAATGCTATATAACCAGATACTCAATAAACATCTGTTGAATGAATTAATCTCTGCTTGAACCCAGCTGTATAGCTGTATTATAGCAAGAATCCTTTTTTTTCATTTTCACATTTAAAATTCATGAATTGTAATTATTTTCTTCATTAGCAGAGGCAATAAAATAATTAACAGCCTCCTTATTTATTGATTTAAAGATAAAAATAAAAATTTCACTAGCGGTTTGGGAATACATAGTATACAGGGAGAAAAAAATGCAAACTTAGCCGTGTCATAAAGTGTGACTTGTTAAAGGTTATAAAATGGAATGAATTCATACTCAATGTCATGAGTGACTCAGCAATTAAATTATGCATAACTGTGCAGAGTGATATGGACTTTGAGCATTTACCTGAAGTAAGGAAAAACTATGAAACACTACTCTCCATGGATTACTTTTGTGAATGCAGTTGTGTCTCTTATGTCAAAAATAGAAATGTGGCCTGATGAGGCGGTGGCACAGTGGATAGAGCATCAGACTGGGATGCCGAAGAACCCAGGTTTGAGACCCTGAGGTCACCAGCTTGAGCGTGAGTTCATCTGGCTTGAGTAAAGAAAAAAAAAAGCTCACCAGCTTGGACCCAAGGTCACTGGCTCGAGCAAGGGGTTACTTGGTCAGCTGAAGGCCGGCGGTCAAGACACATAGGAGAAAGCAATCAATGAACAACTAAGGCGCCACAATGAAAAACTGATGATTGATGCTTCTCATCTCTCTCAGTTCCTGTCTATCTGTCTCTATCTATCATCTATCTATCTATCTATCTATCTATCTATCTATCTATCATCTATCTATCTTTCTATCTATCTATATCACTCTCTCTGACTTTCTCTCTGTTCTTGTAAAAAAAAGGGGGGGGGATGAAAAAAGTAAAAAAAAAAAAAATAGAAATGTGTAGGTCAAGCCTACCTCCAGTTTACCTGTGAAGTATCATGAAGGGAAAACTATTTTCATTTGCCACTATTTTTTTTGTCCAGTAATAAGCAATAATCTAAAATGTAATTTTGTAAAATAAGTTAAAAAAATAGAAGGAGTCAGCAACATTTAATTAGGCACCTACTACATTCCAGGCTTTGAGTCAAGTAATTTGCAAACACTTTGTATTTTGACCCACATAGTATTCTCAGACAACAGTCATAACTTTTATTCAGTTGGAGAAATTGTCTCAGAGAGGTTAAGAAGTTTGTTCTGGGCTAGTAGCTACGTTAAAGGCAACTGGAAATGAAAATTTAATCTTTCAGATCTCTGTCTCCAAATGGCAGTCAAATGAGATCATACTAATAGACTGAATTTATTTCTTATTATCAGAAAAATAAAATTATAATGAAAGTCTTATTTGTATAAAGCTATAAAGCTCTTTTTTTTTTTGATAGCCTAAGAAATAACAGAGCAGGTGGGTTTTGGACTCTATTGAATGTGTTCAAAAGGTTTTTAACCTTAATAATACTTAATTAAACTAAAGAAAGAACTGTGTCTCAGGTAAATTGGATAGAAAGTAAGTAAAGAGAGAAAACAAATATCTTACAATATTCTTGTATACATTTCAGAGACTGAAAACTAAAGACTTTGAATGAAAAAGGTGTTTATTGATTGAAAGATCACTGTTTTAAAATCTGAAACAATGGTCAGAAAATTTCCTGAGGATATACTTCTCCCGTAAAAATAAAAACCAAATCATTATTATAAAAGAAAGGGTTTATACATTTTAACTTAAAGTATTTTTTTGCACATGGGTAGCAAAATATTTGTATTGCACATTGACAAAGAGAATCACATCTGTCCCTGTCAAACAACTCAGGGATGGAGGAGAATATATTCATCTTATCCTTGTTTATACCCAAGGACATTGATGAATAGCAGCAGGTTAAGAGTTTTGACCAAGTCAAGTTATTAGGTAAGCTGAGAAGGAACCCAGACTTGAACCATATATATTATCCATCACATAAAATGTGTTTCCTAACTAAGAATCAAGGTAAACATCTTCAGAAGAAAATTTTAAATTTAGATGCAATTAAAAATGTCTATGTATTGGAATCATGGAAACACCAGGTGCTGTTTCTCTCTAAACACTAAGAGTTCTCTCTCTCTGTTCACTTTAGCATGCAATGCAGCCCTGTACCCTAGCTGCCTCTTAATTGTGGTACGTAGATTTCCTAATTGATACCAGGAAGCACTAATTGTACAAAATGTTTTAAGTGGTTTATAAAAACAGTTTCTACACATCATATAACATAGGAATGGAAACCACTGGTATCAATAACTTAAATTCTCAGTAGGAAAAGTGAGATGAGGAAATAGAATGGGTAGATATTAAAGAGACAAAGCCTGGAGAGAGAAGACATGCTTTTCCATTTTCGTAAAGAAGAGCTGAATTTATCAGTGGGTTTCCTGTGGAAATCTATAAAATCAGTTTTCACCTTGTATTGGATGAGACTCTATAATAGTCAGAACTTAGCAGGAGAGGATAAAAAATATATATGTGTAAATGTGAAGTTATTTATTGTTTCAGAGCATATCATTTTGAGTTATCTGACCCTTTATTTTCTGGGTACTCTATGCCTTTCAATGTTATGGGCTATTTCACTACTTTCTAAGTTGTAGATCACTGACACCACTGCAAAAATAATTCCTGTCTATAGACATTTACATATATTCTGTCCAGTGGAGTTACAATTAACTTGTCTACAGCACTGTGGAAAAAATCAATTTTGTATTCATTTCTAAATAATTTCAGTGTGCTGAATTATAGTTATATTTTTTGAAGTTTTTCTTGCACTGGTTATAATATCTGCCTGGTTTCCTTTATAATGAGGCATTAAATAAAATTATTAACACATTTAGTTTACATTTATAGGGCAGTCATATATATATATAATTGTGTTAAAGAATGAATTTTATATATATATATATATAAAATTCATTCTTTAACACAAAGAAGAGAATGACTAGTGCCTAAAGAAAAACATTCAAAGGAGAAGTACAATTTGCCCGTTTTCTGAAATTATAGACACCATCACTATTAAAGTAAAAAGGCATTCTTTAAAAAAGGATTTAATGAATAAAATCAGTGTATGTTTTTTTCAATAGCCTTTCTTTCACTTTACAATAAAATTTGCTACTTAGTATGCAGGTCCACATTAGAATTTTCTACATTTTAAATAGGGATCATACGCTATTTGTGGATGTAATAATTCCTTGGGCAGTGATTCTACAATGTCTAAGTGAAACTGTAAAAAGGGTCATAATGGAAAACAATACTTCAGAACGTGGTGTATAGTTTCTCAAAAATCACTGACCTACCAAGTCACTGAAAAGATTTTAAAAACACATTACCATTCAAGTTTTTAAAAGAGTAATTGCAAAAACAGCAAAAACAAAACATGTAGGGCCAGAAGAAATGGTTTGCCAATTAAATGCTGAACTTCTTAAGAATTCTTTAAGGTAGAGATAGTAATAATGAAGGCAATTTCCACACTTCGGTGGTGTCTTCTAAAAGGACTGATGAGAACTGCACCAACTATATATACTCTAAACTGTAGCATTTTGATCAATTGTAGTGTTACTCTATGGCCCACACAGGACGGCATTCTAACTAATGATCCCACATAGCCTGTTTGGGAGAGAAGACCAAAATTCTAACCCACCTTTCCATCCCAGGAATAGTAAGAAATGTGTTATAGCTAGTTTAAACTTTCGTTTCCTTTGTCCTGCTTCCCTGCATGAAGGCTGTCACTGTGTCTTGCTGTCTCACATTCTGTAGATCACCAACCATAGTCTGTATAATATTTGGGTGAAACTAATGAATGTGACTTACTGTCCTCATAAAATATTAGAAAACAAATCTTCCTGGAGAAGCTGTCGGGAGACTCAAGAGTAGCTACGGGGGGGAAATATAAATAGAGCTCACCCAGAGATGCCAATAGCTCAGTGTAAAATTCTAACACTCCCAGTTTTCAGGAACTGCTTAGAGTCCTGGATTGAAAAGGATTCTGAGCCTGAGCTCAGTAAGAAAGATTACCATGACTCTTTAGTAAGGTCTGCAATAGGTAAAGAGTAAGACATACATATATTAATAGATTAAAATACTTTTGTCAGACCTGGATTATATCAGTTTATATTTATATTTACCTGTGAGATATTACATATTTTTTCTTCAGAAGTGTAACTAGTGGAAAATATAAATATATGTATGTTATACATAAATGTTAAATATTGAAATCACTTATGAGTCAGATATTTTTGGTTAAGCATCCATTTATTAGATGCCTACTAATATAACTACCAACTTTACAATGAAATCATCCAACTCAATTCTTAAATTATCAAACTGAAAAGAAGGAAGAGAGGAAAAGAAAAACTTGGAACAAATGTATATGCTCTAATGACCCCAGGCAAAGAAAGCTTCCTAAAGAGAGTGGCACCTTGTTAATTTAGAATGAGTACTTCTCATTGTCTCATAGACAATAGAATCTCAGTAAATATTTCCTGAATAAAGAAACAAGTGTACTCTTTTATGGATTTTTGTTGTATTGGCCAAGAGTTTGCTTAAAGACTTTAATCACTGTAAAGAAAAAAATAGAAGACTGGATAAAGAAGATGTGGCACATATACACCATGGTATACTATTCAGCCATAAGAAATGATGACATCAGATCACTTACAACAAAATGGTGGGATCTTGATAACATTATATGGAGTAAATAAGTAAATCAGAAAAAAACAAGAACTGCAGGATTCCACACATTGGTGGGACATAAAAACGAGACTGAGAGACATGGACAAGAATGTGGTGCTTACGGGGGGCAGGGGAAGGGAAGGGGCACAAAGAAAACTAGATAGAAGGTGACGGAGGACAATCTGACTTTGGGTGATGGGTATGCAACATAACTGAATGACAAGATAACCTGGACATGTTTTCTTTGAATATATGTACCCTGATTTATTGATGTCACCCCATTAAAATTAATAAAAATTAATAATTAATTTAAAAAACTAGATTCAAACTCAATGAAGATAGTGCTTGGTTTAGTATTATGCATAGAGTAGGTGCCCAATTAATGTTCGGCAACACATATCGATAGATGAGCTCATTAACATCATTTACCTGAATGTAATGGTTTTCTTTTTGTTCTCAAGAATAAAAGTTGACCCTTCCCGTTATGGGGCATCCCACCTAAAACATTTTCTTATTATATTCATCTTAGTTTGGTTGCCCCAGCAGCAGACCCTAAGACAAAGACACAAAGACAAATAATTTAGTTGAAAGGAGATCCAAGAAAGCGCCAGTGAAGCAGTAAGAAAGTGAGCTGGGAAGAGAAAGGTGAGAAGGGGAGTTCCCACAGTGGGTGACTGGAGTGCAGTCCTCTTAAGGTGCTCAGGACCTCCTCTGAGCTGTCCCAACCAAGAGGTGAGGACACTTGTGGCTTTATCTACTATGACCCCATCTGTCATTGGTTGCTTGTTGCTTCTGGGGACATGATCTCCTGATACTTCAGCTTCTCTGTGCACAAGCCAGCATGCTCCCTCCAGCGGACAGAAAATGCTCAAACAGCCTCAAAGGTCTTTGCAATGAGCACCCTTCAGGGCACCTACAGCTCGGGCTACTCCTGGTAGCTCCCGGACATGTCACCCAGTGCATTTCCTTGAGCTTAAGAGGAAAGTCAAGCTCCTCTCTCCCACAACCTCTGTGTCAGGAGCTCAATTTTTTCCTGACTATATTCTAGCATGACTGAGTTCCATTATAGTTCTAGATTTAGGCATTCTGGCTTTGGAACATATGGAAGGGTCTCAGAAGTCTGCATCATTGATGTTCAGCCATAAAAAAAAAAAAAAGAAACAAGTGAATCAGCCTGAATTTTGAGATTCAGATTGAAGTTATGTGACCTTATATAAGTTTCTCTGCCTCTGGATTTGTTTTATTTTGCTTTGTTTGTCTTTAAAACACAACAGATAGACTATATTATCTCTAAATTCTTCTGTGCATTCTGTATATTTATGACAAATTTAAAAAAAAAAATAACATCTGCATATATTTTGAATTGGCTTGACATTTAATAAAGAACATATGTTTATATATACATATATGTGTATGTATGTGTACATACATATGTAACAAATATATCCTAATCTATATATCTTATCATTTTATATGGTAAGAGATAAAAATTAACAATGGCCAATTGACGTCTAGGTTTTAACTTGATAGTAATGAGGTCCAGAGTTGGTTTGTTTGTCATCTGTGTCCTAGGCATATGACATATTACTTAAACTCTGATTATAAATATTTCAAAATAGTATTATAGAGCCTGGCCTGTGGTGATGCAGTGGATAAAGTGTTGACCTGGAACGGTGAGGTTGCCAGTTCGAAACCCTGGGCTTGCCTGGTCAAGGCACATACCTGGTCCTCGCTCATTGCCTTTCTCTCTCTCTCTCTCTCTCTCTACTCTCTCTTAAATTAATAAATAAAATCTTTAAAAAACAATATTATTGATCCCAAAGATTGAAGGAAATAAGAAATAGGTTGTGTAAGTTTGGGCAAAGGTAAATCTCTCCATATCGTTGCCTACTCCATCAATAAAGTAACAAATTTTCATATAAAATAGGCTAATGTTGATAAGGAAACACTGGATTCCTGTTACCTATTGACACATTTTAATATTCTTAAACCTATCTATCCAACAGTTTATGTTTGGAATCTGCATTTTTCAGTGTTTTAAACAGATTTCACAGATGTTCAGCACTATGTATTACATAGACATTAAACTGTACATTCATTATGTATTAAGCAGATACAGAAGAGAATTAAATCAGAAAAGAGAATATTGCCATGAATTGCAATATTTTACCATATCAAGCATCTAGTCCAAACCGATCTGTTTCCCCAAAGCCTTTCCCTGTTTGTATATTTTTCCTTTCTTCCTTCAAGGAGTCTCATACCTATTCTGTCTTCAGAGTCTATATTTTCTTCAGAAATTTATTATTTATCTTCTGTAATACTTCTCTTCTATTAATTCTGACACACATATTGTTTATATTTGCAATTTTATGTTTAGCAAATAATGAATTTATCCACTCATCTTTTCCCAAGCACTTAGGTCCTGGGATGCAAATATAAACAAGGAGTTCCCCTCCTTTCACATAGTGCGCATTGTGAAGTTGGGAGGGTCAGAAAGGAGCACAATTTCTTGTTATATCTTTTTTTTTAATGACAGAGTCAGAGAGAGAGAGACAGAGAGAGGGACAGACAGGGAGAGAGATGAGAAGCATCAATTCTTTGTTGCAGCTCCTTAGTTATTCATTGATTGCTTTCTTATATGTGCTTTGACTGAGGGACTACAGCAGAGTGAGGGATCCCTTGCTCAAGCCAGCAACCTTGGACTTCAAACTAGAAACCTTTGGGCTCAAGCCAGTGACCATGGGTCATGTCTCTCATTCTAACGTCAAGCCAGCAACCCTGTGCTCAAGCAGGCGACCTTGGGGTTTTGAACCTGGGTCCTCTGCGTCCCAGTCTGACACTCTATCCACTGTGCCACTGCCTGGTCAGGCCAGGAGCACAGTTTAAACACAGTACCTGCACTGCAAATCATATAGCTATTAAACACAATGAAGCAGACCTGTAAATAATACAAGAATGCCAGCATTTCTTTCCTGTATAAAAATTACAGAAACATGTGAACTGTGATTTCATTTCTGTCTGTGGCTGCAAAAAATTTGATAAGAATGAAAAGAACTATATAGCAGGTAGTTAAATATTGTCAAATTTGGAGTTAAAATGTTGAGTTAAAAGCCTCTCTATAACATTAATTTAAATGTGTAATCATTAAACAAGCAGGCATTGAATAACTAGATTTTATGATGAGCAAATAAAAATAAGTAATTAGATGATGTGACTATGAATGGTTTTCTTCATTATTATTGTAAATTTAATAAAATATATCAATATAGTTTTTGATTGATACAATCTATTTTAATATAGCTTTTGAAAATAAATTTAAGTGATATTAAACATAAAATAGTAGCTAAAATGAAACATTGGTACTTCTAAAAGTATATAAGGAATAAAAGCATTAAATACTCAACTGTTAAAATTTGAATTCTACTACTGTTACTATTTATATTTAGGTTCTGTTACCTCACCTAAACTTAAAGCTTAATCAATTTCTGATTGTTCTCTCCATTTTACGTATCAATATTCTACTTGTCATTGTTGCTCAATAAAGATTTTTTTTTTATTGAAGACAATCTCATAGCAAAGAAGGACTGGAAATTCAGTGCCTCTGAGGAACATTATTTTGTTGTATTACCTTTTCTGGCAGGAGTTAAATATCCTAATCCATAACTTGAAAACACCTATGGCATCTACTATATATATTGTTCTATATTTTGCTTTTGGAGAACATAAAGGAGAATAACTTGTCTATAAATACTATGCAGTGATTTAAGTCATGCTTACTTCCTCAATGCTTTGGCATTCTTGAAGACTGCAGTAGGTTTACAAAATACTGCACTGTGTTCCTCCAGCCAACTATCAGCTTGAACCTAACAGGACTATGTGAAGGCTCCTATCGAGGCTGAGAGTCCCTTTAACTTTAGAATCACGTTTCCTTCAAAAAAATATACTCAGAGAATATTCTCAGTGAATAGCAAGATTGAAGTGCTCAATAAAAATACTGAATGAATGAGTTAAACACAGTGGAATAGGTTGTGGCTGTAGTGAGAAGTCCTTTAATACAAAACACATAGTTAAGTCACAAATATTCACATTACTTGTTAGGATGGAAAAAAATAAACTCCCTACTGAATCAAGACACATTCAGAAGATTTGAAGTCCACACTATAATTTCATACTAGAACTTATAAAACTCGACACAAACAAAACAAAACAGTCTGATTAAAAAATTGGCAAAGCCTGACCTGTGGTGGTGCAGTGGATAAAGCATTGACCTGGGATGCTGAGGTTTCTGGTCCAAAACCCTGGGCTTTCCTGGTCAAGGCTCATATGGGAGTTGATGCTCCTGTTCCTCCCCTCCTCCCCCTGTTCTCTCTATCTCTCCCCCCCTCTTCTCTCTCTAAAAGTGAATAAATAAAATCAAATATATATTATATATAATTATATATATTATATAATATTATATAATTATATTATATGATATATTATATTATATATATATTATATATAATAATTTTAATAAAATAAATCCCTTTAAAAAAAATGGGCAAAGGATCTAAATAAACACTTCTCCAAAGAGGACATACAGATGGCTAGTAGACAAAGGAAAAGGTTCTCAAAGTCTCTAATCATCAGATAAATGCAAATTAAAACCACAATGAGATATCACATTATACCTGTCAGAACAGTTATCATCAATAAATCAACAAAAAAATGTTGGCAAGGATGTTGATAAAAGAGAACTCTCAAAAAAAAAAAAAAAGAGAACTCTCGTGAACTGTTGGTGAATGTTTCTGGGAATGCATCTGAAGAAACCCAAAATACTAATTTGAAAGAATATATGCAGCCCTATAAGATAGCATTATTTACAATAGCCAAGATTTGGAAGAAGCCAAGTGCCCATCAGTAGATGAGTGGATGAAAAAGCTGTGGCACATTTACACAATTGAATACTACTCAGACATAAAAAAAGAAGAAAATTCTTACCTTTTGTGACCACATGGTTGGACCTGGAAAGTATGCTAGGTGAAATGAGCCAGAGAAAAAGACAAGTACCATATGATTTCTCTTACAGTGGAATCAAATGAACAAAATAAACTAACAAAATAGAAACCAACTCATAGATACAGAGAATAGACTGACAGCTGTTACAGGGAAGGGGGACTGGGTGAAAAAGATGAAGGAATTAAGCAAACAGATTTTATATACACAGATAACAGTATGGTGATTATCTTAGGGAAAGGGGTTGGGGAAAATAAAAGAGGATAAAGAGGGATAAATGGTAATGGAGGAGACTTGACTTGGGTGGTAAAACAATGCAATATACAGATGATGAGTTAAAGAATTGCACACCTGAAACCTATACAAATATATGAACCAATGTCACTCCAATAAATTCAATAAAAATTTAAATAATAAACAAAATGAAGCATTGCTGGTTTTATCTATGAACATAACTTTTTGAGCATAGAATCACATTAAAAGATGTTATACATATCTCTGTTTTACTTACTAGAATTGTTGGGCAGATAAAATGTATTATGCTCACTTTGTTAAAGATGGCGCTGCCCACGTGGAGGCCATTGCCCAGGTGATATTAATGTGTGTTGGGGGCAGGCTGTGGGCAGGCAGAATTCTTGTAGCCTGGGGCTTGGTTTTGGGATTAAGCCTTTCTCACCCTTTTTGATGTGGGGTGGTACAATCCCATCATGACCCAGATAAGTGACTTTGTATTAGAGCAGGGGTCTCCAAACTATGGCCCGCGGGCCGCATGTGGCCCCCTGAGACCATTTATCCGGCCCCCGCCACACTTCTGGAAGAAGCACCTCTTTCATTGGTGGTCATTGAGAGGAGCACGTTGACCATCTCATTAGCCAAAAGCAAACCCATAGTTCCCATTGAAATACTGGTCAGTTTGTTGATTTAAATTTACTTGTTCTTTATTTTAAATATTGTATTTGTTCCCGTTTTGTTTTTTTACTTTAAAATAAGATACATGCAGTGTGCATAGGGATTTGTTCATAGTTTTTTTTATAGCCCGGCCCTCCAATGGTCTGAGGGACAGTGAACTGGCCCCCTGTGTAAAAAGTTTGGGGACTCCTGTATTAGAGACTTCCCTATTTTGTATATTGGATTAAAGGTTTGGATTTCTACACTATAAAATAGGGGCAGACCGGGAGCTTGTGCTCTTGGTTCCTGAGATTATCATTACAGGAGAGAGCAGAGTAGAGAGCAGAGAGAGGCCACGTGGAGGAGGCCAGGAGAAGCAGCCAAGATGGCGGAGTGTTGAGTGAGAGGCCAGTTTGTGCAGAGTTTGCGCAGGGATAAGGAAGGAGATGGGGAACAGAGGTGAATAAGTCTGGTGAGCTAGAAACCTTTGATTCTAGAAAACTCGGACAAGTCAGTAGCGTTGTGAGCACTGAATGTGAGTGGGTTTTGGAGCCCAGTGTGTGTTTTTTACTTACCCGCCGGGTGCAAGCTAGAATTAAAGATGGTGGCCCACCAGTTTTTGGCTCCATTGTTTCTTTACCAACTGTCCGAATCCAGTGCGAACCTGCATAAGCCAGGCTGCTGTGATAGTGGCCCTGGCTTCTGGCTTTACAAGAATAATGCAAGGTACTGAATGTATGCTGTTTCTATGGCTCAGTTATAAATGGAAATTAATATTCTAGATGAGAGACAGAAAAACTTTTTTGTAATGTAAAACAATAAATATTAAACTTTCAGAAGCATAAGTTCTCTGTCTCAATTGCTCAACTCTGTTGTCCTAGCATGGACTAACATATATATATATATGGCTGTGTTTCAATAAATCTTTATTTACAAAAAGAAGCAACAGGCCAGATTTATTCATGGACTATAAGTCATCAAATACTGTTCTACACTGTAATAGTGATATCATTGGGTACTACTGTGATTTATACTAATGTTTGAATCACTTTTATTATTTTGTTGTTGTCTTAAAATTATATTAATGTATTTTTCTTTGGCTGCATACTCATTTGTTTTCAAAATATAGTTGACACATTAATGTATTTTTTTAAATTTTATTTAGATAATTAATTTTAATGGGGTGACATTGATCTATTAGAGTACATAGATTCAGAGAAAACATCTCCAGATCATTTTGACATTTGATTATGTTGTACACCCATCACCCAAAGTCAAATTGTCCTCCATCACCTTTTATTTGGTTTTCTTTATTCTCCTCCCCTCATACTCCTCTCTCTCCTCCCCCCTCCCCCTCCCCCTGTTAACCACCACATTCTTGTCCATGTCCATGAGTCTCAATTTTGTATCCCACCTATGTATGGAATCATACAGTTTTTAGTTTTTTCTGATTTACTTATTTCACTCAGTATAATGTTATCAAGGTCCATCCATGTTGTTGTAAATGATTCAAGGTCATCATTTCTTATGGCTGAGTAGTATTCCATAGTATATATGTACCATATTTTCTTTATCCAATTTTCTATTGAAGGGCTTTTTGTTTGTTTCCATGTCTTGGCCATGGTAAACAATACTACGATGAACATGGGGCTGCATGTGTATTTACGTACCAATGTTTATTAATTTTGGGGGTATATACCCAGTAGTGGGATTGCTGGGTCATATGGTAGTTCCATTCTTAATTTTTTAGGAACCACCATACTTTTTTCCACTACGATTGTACTACTTTACATTTCTACCAACAGTGAATGAAGGTTTCTTTTTCTCCACAGCCTCAAGCTGGAGGCATTACAATACCTGACTTCAAATTATATTATGAAGTCATGATAATCAAAACAGCATGGTATTGGCAGGAAAATAGACACTCAGACCAATGGAATAGAATAGAAAGCCCAGAAATAAAACCACATATATATGGTCAAATCATCTTTGATAAAGGAGCCAAAAACACACAATGGAGAAAAGAAAGCCTCTTCAATAAATGGTGCTGGGAAAACTAGAGAGCCATGTGCAAAAAAATGAAACTTAGCTACAGTTTGTCTCTTTGTACCAAAATTAATTCAAAATGGATCAAAGACCTAAATATATGACCTGAAACAATAAATTACATAGAAGAAAACATAGATACTAAACTCATGGACCTTCGCCTTAAAGAACATTTTATGTATTTGACTCCAAAGGCAAGGGAAGTGAAGGGAAAGATAAATGAATGGGACCACATCAGGCTAAGAAGCTTTTGTACAACAAAAGAAACTGACAACAAAACAGACAGACAGCCAACTAAATGGGAGATGATATTTTGAATCACCTTTAAATATCCAAATAATGTTTGGCTTACTGTGTATGTGTTCTTACATTTCTTGTTAAGTGCCTTGTTCTTGTTTTTTTAGAACATCTTACTGCTATATATATCATATATCATATTTAATATAAATATATAAATATATATATAAATATATATCATATTTGATTTATTACTATTTTTATATTATGTTATACATGAAAGAAAAATATAAAAATATATATATGTGTATATTTATTTGAATATTATTAAATATCTACATATTACTATTCTATCACAGATTCACCAGATTTTTATTTAAATTTTTTTAAATTTATTTATTGATTTGAAAAAGAAATAAAGAAGAGAGAGATATAGAGAGAAATATTTATTTGTTGCTTCACTTATTTATGCATTCATTGGTTGATTCTTGTATGTTCCCTAAGCAGGAATTGAACTTGCAACTTTGGCATATGAAACAAAGCTCTAACCAAGTAAGCAACCCAACCAGGCCTATCATTTATTTTAAATAAAAATTTCTGACTGTGTGATAAGAGAATCATTTTATTTGTTTTTCCTAGGGCTTTACGGATTCCCAGTGCCTCAATATGTTTTATTTATCTTATGAGTGACCGCTATCAGCTTCTTTCAATTTTTTCCTACCTTAACATTTGCTTTAGCTATCAAAAATCTTCATTTACAAATCAAGTCAGAATTATTGATTGTTTTATTTGTAAGTAGCGAGCAGTATGGTAATAGCAAGAAGGAAAGGCAGATGGGGAGAGGTGAAAGTGGTCTAAGATATTTTACAGAAGGGAAACATCTAATCTAAAACCCATCTGCTTGTGATTAACTGAAATCTATATTAAATATACAAGGTTAGTAACCCTGACCCCTGAATTTATCAGCTATTTGACCTTATGTCCAAGTTACTTAACTTCTCTGGCCTTGATGTCCTAATCTTTAAAATGTGACTGATAATTGAAGGAATTGAAATAATAAAAGTAAAGTAATTAGCAAGTGATAAATATTAACAACAATGCTTCCTATATGTCACTTCTATTCTCAACAACTTGTTCATTTCTGTGTGCATTTCCTAACTCATAAATAGCCGCCTACAATTTCTCCTCCATCTTTTAATTCTCCTCCTTGTACCTTTCTAACTCAGGCATGCCCTTCCAGGCCTGGTGAAAATTTGTCTCTTTTGAAAAGTTTTATTCTAATTAGTGCTATATTGTTGCATTTCCCTTAGGTCTATTTTAACATACTTCATTGAGCTTTATGTCATGCTATTTTTCAGTTTTACATGCTAATTCCTTTTTATATTTTTATTCTTTAATGAGACTGTGCATTCCTTAAAGTCAAATCCTATTACTTCATTAACATTTTCTTTCCTCAATTGCACATACATAGTTTTTCATACAGAATGCCCTTACTAAAGATTTGGACAAACATTTACACACAAAGCCTGAAACTTACACTAGGGAAATATATAAAAATAAATTTCATCCCTTTATATATGATAATTTACAAATTACATATTTCTGTAACATATTCAGCTGTGATCTCTTATTTCTTTATTCTGTATGTATTTGGATAAATTTAAACAATTTTAAAGAGACAGTATTTCTTAAAAAGGACTCTGCTTTTGGCCCTGGCTGGTTGGCTCAATGGTGGAGCGTCGGCCTGGCGTGCGGGAGTCCCGGGTTCAATTCCTGGCCAGGGCACACAGGAGAAGGCTCATCTGCTTCTCCGCCCCTCCCCCTCTCCTTCCTCTCTGTCTCTCTCTTCCCCTCCCGCAGCCAAGGCTCCATTGGAGCAAAGTTTGCCCGGGCGCTGAGGATGGCTCTGTGGCCTCTGCCTCAGGCGCTAGAATGGCTCTGATTGCGGCAGAGCAACGCCTCAAGATGGGCAGAGCATCGCCCCCTGGTGGGCATGCAGGGTGGATCCCGGTCAGGCTCATGCAGGAGTCTGTCTGACTGCCTCCCCGTTTCCAGCTCCGGAAAAATGCAAAAAAAAAAAAAAAAAAAAAAAAGGACTCTGCTTTTTAGTAGATGATTTTTGATGAATTTCTTTCTCAAAATAGAAATATAAAATTATATTTTATTTTATTTTAATCTATGCTAAAGATCTTATAAACATGATGGCTTCATGAAATCTAGTGTTCTGTAGATTGTGAACTATATTAATTTTTTCTGCATAAATCCAAACATATACTTGCAAATTAAGTTTATTGGGATAAAAAAGTAAATAAGAATTCTTACAATGAGAAAACATGAAAGTTTAATATAAGCTCATAGGGAGAATAGAATATGAGACAGGAAATTTTTTTTAATTAAAAGTATTGGGGTGACACTAGTTAGTAAAATTATGTAGGTTTCAAGTGTATAATTCTATGATATATTATCTGTATATTGCAATGTGTTTTATTTATCTATTATCTTCAAAGAGATATACTGATGTCATAGATACATATAAAAATACTCTATGAACTATAACAGTGTTCAGACCACGACTGTAATACTTTGAAACCTATTTCTTCCTTTAAAACACATTAGTCCTGTTATATTTCATTTATGGCAGAGCAATTTGGATCCCACTAGAATTGAAAAATAGAAAAAATTTAATCTGTGTTAGCCCTGACCACTGGTTAGATAATTTATCTGAAGGTCTGTTGACCTTCAGAATCTGTATAGAGATGACAGATAATTTAAGATAAAATACTGGAACTTTTTACTAAAATCACTTAGGAGAAATAAATGAAAAATTTAAATTTTACCCAAATTAATATAACGATATTTATGTTACATTCCTCTGCTGTCTGTCTTGAAGGCACAGGTTTGCTCATTCCTGTCTTCATGTCTTTAATCTTTAAATAATAATTATACTGCTAGTTTCATTCCTGTTCTTGCTCTTATAAAGCTGAATGTAATAGCTTTACAGAAGCTGAACAGGGAATGGCCATACATGCTGTGATGAGAATGAGTGCTCTTTAAAAAGGGGATATGTTGTGCAAGTACAGATTTTCCCTTTTGAAAAGTTCTGTCACTTTGCATTTTTTCTGCACACAAATGATTGCTTTCTACTTGGAGCACTTGTGCTCAGAGTACACATTTTATGCTGTGGAAAAAGCAGCTCCTGGTCCTGGCTGGTCAGTTGGCTCAATGGTAGAGCATCAGCCAGGTGCATGGAGGTCCCGGGTTTGATTCTCGGCCAAGGCACACAGGAGAAGTGCCCATCTGCTTCTCCACCCCCCCTCCTTCCCCTCTATCTCTCTCTTCCCCTCCTGCAGCCAATGAATATGGCTCCATGGTCTCGCCTCAGGCATTAGAATGGCTCTAATTGCAGCAGAGCAACGCCCAAGAATGGCAGAGCATTACCCCCTAATGGGTATGCCGGGTGGATCCCGGTCAGGTGCATGCAGGTATGAGAGTCTGTCTGTCTATCCTCCACCCCCCTACCCTTGCTTCTCACTGGAAAAAATGCAAAAAAAAGAAGAAACAGCTCCTAACATGATGCTGATGCACTCCATGGCAAGACCATTTTCTCTAAGTCAATAGTAACTTCCAATGGTGTCTGAAATGTCACCATCAAAGTCAGTGCTGGGGCTTGTAGCTATGCTCTGTCTTCTATCACTTTTTATTCCAGCATTCATTTATTCCACAAATCTTAAATGTTTCTTTGAACCACTCATTGAGAATAAAAATATCGTGAGAAACTATATATAACCACAAAGATCTCACTGTCTTTGGGAAGACAACACAAACAGTATAGTATACTTAATTATATATGTATATATAAGAAACAGTTTATATAACCAGTAAACAAACCACATTGCACTTCCCTGTAAAATTCATATTCTTTAATGATGTTATCACGGAATACCCATTGGTACTCTGATTTCAGACTTCAGTCTTTAGAACTAAGGATACTGAGCTGAACAAGAGATATGGTTGAGTCACCTCTGATTGTTCCCTTTTGTCCCTTCTCTTTACTCAAGATTTAACTTCCAAGAAGCAAGATTGTCATTGCAGAGCTTTGGCTTGCTTATTTCTCACACTGAGTCTGCAGCAGGGAGGGTGGAATGGGTGCATTGGTCAGGCTATTATCTGGTCTACATTGACATCAAGACCAGAGGGAACAGCCCTGAGATACTTCTCTGAGGCACAGAGATCATTTCCTTACAGACTTCAGCCCACAGCCAGCAAGGACATGAGGCCTGCCAGCACCACGTGCATGAGTTTGGGAGAGGATGCCCGATGGAGCTCTGCGGCGATCACGGCCTGTGAGAGACCCATGCAGAAGAAACCAGCTAGGTTAAAACTGCATTCCTGTCCCACAAAAATTGACATAATAAATATTCCAGGTATTTTGAAAGTTAAAAAAAATACTGAAATACTGTGAATGGAATGACTTGTAGATTAGAACACAATGTATTTCCACCAGTTTTCTCCAATTTTACCCTGCCAGGCATAGTTGCCATCCTGTCACTCAATTTAATAATTCACTTAAGAAAGTTTTGCATCTTGGCCCTTTTTGGCCAGTGGAAATAAAAATGTTAGTCCTCAAATAAGATTTTTTTTTAAATTATAGTGAAATATACATAACAGAAAATGTACCATTTTAACCATTTTTAAGTGAGCAGTTCAGTGGAATCAAGTACTTTCATCATGTTGTGCAACCATCACCATCATCCATCTCCAGAACTCATCATCTTCCCAAACTGAAATTCCCTACCCATTAAACAATAGTGTCATATTCACCCTGGACCCCAGCCTCAGATATCGACAATATTTTTTTTTAATATACAAATTTGACAACTCTATGTATGGTACTTCATACCATTAGAATCATACTATAGCTGTCCTTTCCTATCTGGCTTGTTATATAACGTCTTCAAGGTTCTGTGTTGTAGTGTGTCTGTATTTGTGTGTGTATATCTGTCATTGAAGCTATAGGACTGTGTTCTCACAGCCAACCATAACATAAAACACACAACTTCCTCTTAACCTTTTATTAAAATTAGACTCCATTGTCCTGTTACTTGTGGTAGTTACTTATTTCAGGAAATACATTTTCTCTCTATTCGTAAAACATAATAATAAAATAAAATAATGTGTTCTTCACAATTTATGGTTTTTAAATTATGATCTGTAAAATGAGCAGGCTCATTTATTTCTTTATTTTTCTCTGTAAGGTAGTAATTCAAGTTCCAAAACCAAACAGACCCAAATTGAGAGCTGATGGTGGCTAATCATCCTTCTGAGTGTTCCATTCAGACAAATTTCTTTCTTGTATCATAAATGAAAACAAATTGCTAAAACCTTGGACCAAGTTTTGGCTTTCAAAACTTTATCACTTTTACTCTTTCATGAACTGCATAATAGCTCATCTCTTGCCCTTTATTGCAAAAGTATCTTATGGAAATACAACTGCATTTGTTGTTCACTTAAAATGTTTCTTGAATGTCTTCACCAACATTTTTATCTGTCTGGCAAGTGGTTATGCAAAAGTTGTGGAAATTCAGCTGTCATGATAGAATGATGAATCCTTCAGGCCCTGAAATCAGACTTCATGAATTTGGACAGGATTAAATCATTTTCCTCTTTACTTTCATACAAGGAAGATTAGAAAAATGAATTTTCTTCCACACTCAGTTCCCCTGAGTATTATCCAGATGGTATGATCAGTATCAGGTCAAAGAGTCTAATATCTTTCAAGTTCATTTTGTTCTCATTTTAATGATTAGCAACAGTAAATATTTGTAGTCAACTCTTCGATCCACTTCCTTTGCTAAACTCTAAAAATACAAGCTCAGAGAAAACATTCTGATTACTGCTAAGATAAAGTGATACAATATTTACTTCTGTATCACTGGGCTAGATTTGCTATTTTTCTTCTTTTCTTTGCCAATGTCAATCATAATTAATTTTAAGATCTCTGAGCTTCTACTCCACTCAGAAAGCTATTTTTGATCATTCTGAATCCCAGCAAAAGTTATAAAATTTATAGCTTTGTTACAGAAGGAAGACGTAACTGAATTGAAATTTTTACTTCATCCATTATCAACTGCTCTATTTGTGAAGTTAATTCATCTCTCTCATTCTAATTTCTTCTCCTGAAAAGTAAAACTACCATCAGAATCTTTCCAGTACAGTTGTTACATTAGCAGTGCATAATCATATATTGAATATGTTTGTTTTTACTCAACACATCTAGCTGCCAGTAGCATCATGATCATCATGATCATCATGGTCATTGTCGCCAATCCTTAAATTCTGTCTATACCACTTAACATCTCTGAAATTTTAGTCTTCTCTCATACTGTTTAGTTACATATCTGCATTTATGAACATGTGAAGCTAAAAAACAATTTATGTTATATTCTTCTAAATTATAGTGATGGGGCAGACATAAGATAACAATGCAATATCCCCACTCCAAAGAAGATAGAATGGAAGCGAGACAGGATTCATTGATTCTCCCAAATTTTGAAATTTAATTGAGGAAACTGCATTAGGATTCAAAACCTGGGAATAATCCTTTGTGATTAGAGGCTCCACCCTCTTTGCCCAAGGTTCCAACTTCTTTGATGCAATCCTTCCCTCTCCATGCTCATAGTCATCCTCCCAGCTTCTTAAAGAGTATCACATACTTATATCTGAGCAGGTGTCAGCATCTTTCCTGCTGGTAGATTTCATGAGTCAGATGGTCTTCTTTTACTTTGTCACACTGTCTTGGAAGCATTAAGGAGCCAACCAAACACAGGTATATTTCTTTAGTCAAAATGAATTAAGTTTATATATTTACTCATAACTAATGAATCTATGGTATCTGGTACACTAACCTAGGGGTCATCTAAAGTACCACATGCATGCCTAGAAAAGAAGGCTTTTCAGGTGTACAGTATAGTGATTATACAATCATATACTTTGTAAGTGTTGATCCTGACACCAAACTACTATGCTGTACACCTGAAAATAATATAAAATAATATTGAAAGTAAAAACAAAACAAAACAATTTCTAGACATATTTTCAGGAGGATAAATCATTACTTGAGCTAACAAAAATAATACATGTTTCTCTGGGAAATCTAGATTTGGACATTTCCTTCTTTTGTGCATAAATTTTTTTTCTTTTTTTAAAATTATTTTTATTTATTTATTCATTTTAGAGGAGAGAGAGAGAGAGAGGAAGAGGGGGAGAGAGAAGTGGGGGAGGAGCAGAAAGCATCAACTCCCATATGTGCCTTGACCGGGCAAGCCCAGGGTTTCGAACCGGCGATCTCAGCAGTCCAGGTTGACGTTTTATCCACTGCGCCACCACAGGTCAAGCAAATTTTTTTTTCTTATATAAAAGTAATAGTATTCACTGCTACATTAAACCACAGAAGTATCATAAAGAGGAAAAAGGGAAAATTTTCAAAAGTACACATATGCACACCTAGGAAATCGGAAAAGCTGATTAGCTTGTTAGGTCTTTTTGTAGCTTTGGCATGTCCCTGCTACTCCCTGGTATTGGCTTCTTGGTCTGTTGAGAGAGAACAGATCTGCATGGTGCATTTATTTCCTAAGTTATCATGAGTCACAGTGATGGGAGAAGTTTTAGATGTTATGTTCCTTCACAGTGACCGGCATCAATTACCCTCAGAAAGCATGCCAACCCTTCCGCCAACACCACTGACCAGCACCATCATTGCCATCTTCATGAGTGCACATGAGAGAAAAGGAGGCTATAGGAGACAGATTGTAAACTGACCAAGTCCTTATAGCCTAGGGCTTAGTTTAAGACTAAGCTCTTTCCCACACCCTTCTAACACTAAAATCTTCCCCACACCCTTGGTTGTTGCATGGTGGTGGTGGGGGGGGGACACTCTTATGAGGACTCCTCTTTATACCTTAGATATGTGACTTTGTATCAGAAACTTTCTTGTTTTACAAATGGGTTTGTTCTCTGCACTATATAATAAAGCTGGGTGGGTTTTCTGCCCATTCTTGTATGTCATCAGCCTACAGGAGGCCTCCCAATCCCATCCTTTTACTTTCTGTGTTTATTTCTTAATCTCCCACCATTCTCCATCAGGACCTGAACAATTATGAGTTGTGCTCGTTTGCAGTAGGAGGCATCATCATTAAGGGACTCTTTTACTTCCAGTGACCAGGGTCTTCATTAGACTTCTACAAGGAATGTCATTTAAATTCTTTCCAAATTCTAATGCAGTATTTTATATCTAATGTTAATGTGAGAAAAATATAAAACATAAAAATTAAGGCAATTTTCATAGCCACAGAACCAAAAATGGTAGAAATGAGATGAGATGAGATTTCCAGTTCGGATTTCAACCCTGAGACCCTAGTGAATGGATTCTTCATCTTACTATTTTATTTTGGCCTCGAAAATTATCCCAAATCAAAAACTCCAGAAAACTCATTTACTCATAGTCATACCTGCATTTTGTGGTTGTAAGTCACATCAATAAAGGAACTCATCTGATGGATTCAGGATAGAAGCAATATGTTGATAACAAAACAGTGTCCCATGGTCAGGAGGAACATGAACAAGTGTGGATGGAAGAGTCAAATTTGCAGAATTATTATCTTTACTAGAATGGGAAGAATAATCTCTAAGAAAAATTTCTCTTAACCATTAGATATCCTTCAGTTATTTTTACAATTCCTACCTTTTGCTTTACATCAGGGGTCGGGAACCTATGGCTCATGAGCCAGATGTGGCTCTTTTGATGGCTGCATCTGGCTCGCAGACAAATCTTTAATAAAAAAAAATAATAACGTTAAAAATATAAAACATTCTCATGTGCTACAATCCATTCATTTCCTACCACTCATGTTCATGGTTGCAGGTGGCTGGAGCCAATCACAGCTGTCCTCTGGGACAACACCAAATTTTTATTGGATAATGCATAATGTGCATAGGTCGTTGTATGGCTCCCATGGAATTACATTTTAAAATATGTGGTGTTCATGTCTCTCTCAGCCAAAAAGTTTCCCGATCCCTGCTTTACATTATAAGTGAGAGAGAAAAAATTGTTTAAACCTATTCAAGTTAAAATATAATGTAGACTAATCAAACCCAAGGAAAACATTTGCTAGATTTTCTATTTATCAATTACTTTACAGTGTCTGATCTTTTTACCTATGAGTACTCTGAAAAATATTTGGGAAATTTAAATACATGGTTTACTATTTCTTTAAAAACTCAGGACCTCCTTTTTGTCATTCTCATATGATCATCTCTTTCTCTCTCTCTTTCTTTATAATTGTTCCAATCTTATTTTACTTGTTTCTTGATTTATGTTTATATGTAAACATTGTAAACAATTATAATTTAAAATGATATGTCTACTAGTTGTATTATAGACTTCAGATGAATTATAATCTTTCTATTCAAAATGCCATTTGAAGGAAAACATTATTGGTTTACTTTTGTTACTGCTTTTTAGTTGCTTTTTTTAAAAAAAAAACTTTTCATTTTATGTTGCTCTTTATCCAATTAAGCTTATTTAATAAGGGAGTTTAAGTAAACTCTAAACTTTAAACATACTCAAGTTTTATTCTGCAACTGTCAAAGTTACTTATCAAATGTCATGTCACCACATTTTGACATATCATTATTTTACTAGATATAACACTTTTATATGGAAATGCCAAAAGAAACCTTTTATTTTTACTCTTGCAAATAAATGTTAAACACAAAGAAAATGCCTACTATATTTTTGCACACTTAATGCTAAAATTTTACCAGTTAAATGAATGTAGAAAGGTCAATTAAAATAAGATAAGCAAGAGCTAAACACAAATTTTAAAAATCACTGTTTGAATATTCAAAAAAATATATGTTTTGTCAATTGTGAGGCTCTGGGTTTATACTGTACATTAGTAAAATTGTCATGTTAATTGCAAGAATATTACTTGCTAGAAGATGTAGTAAAATAAAAGCATTTGGGCATTTTTAAAAA
The DNA here is from genome assembly GCF_036850765.1 of Saccopteryx bilineata. Lineage (NCBI taxonomy): Eukaryota > Metazoa > Chordata > Mammalia > Chiroptera > Emballonuridae > Saccopteryx > Saccopteryx bilineata. The sequence continues at coordinate 371,468,397 of NC_089490.1, read as the reverse complement.
TTGAGATACTTTTAGACATAGTAAATAAATAATCTATTTATTTTTATAGCAACCCTTTTTCAAGAAGTAAATCCAAATTTTACAGTTGAAGAAACTGAGGTTCAAAAAGATTCCCACTTACCAAAGACACAGACCTTGCCATTGACTAATAGAGGATTTGATGCCCAACTTACTGTTGAAGCTCTTATACATTTTTAGTTACTTTTCATTTTCTATTTTATCATTAAAATGTTCAATTATAATAAAAGTAAGCAGAATACACCCATGTGGCCCTCACCCAGTTTTGACATTGGTGTAAATAAAGTTTCAGATTTTATTTAGGTTATACCTGGGAAAGCATATTAAAGCACTTTATATGGGGACCCCAGGGAGTAAGTCCCAGCAATATTGGTGCATGAGGCTTATCACACTGTGACACAGCACCCTGATAATAAGGCAGGTTTTTCTCGGTAGACATCAATTGTTTTATATAATTTATTCTAAAGAGATCATATTCTCAGTAGAGATCAATATGAGAATACAGTTTATATTTATTTATACAATATAATTATTTACCCCTAATTTGCAAATATGAGTTATCACTGAAGGGCTTCTGATGAAAACAAATAACATTGTAAAGTGGTTGGAAAGGCCAATTTCTCCATTCAAAACCACGCTAATGAAAAAAAATTTCATTTCAAATGATGTTTGTTGCCAGCCCAGAATTTCCAAAGTTCATTTTTGAATGCATCTGCATTTTTGGATCTTGCATCCATAATTGACTATTTTCATACAAAACCAGCTGACTACTGAACAATGGAGGAGTCAATATGCCAAAATGTTTCTGTAAGCACTAACTACAAATTTAAACACAAAAAAATGTACCTGCTCTAATCCATTTAATCTACTTTTTCTACAGTTTAAAGATAAATTCCTGGGCTATTTTTGTTAAAGACTATATTCTTGGAATTTTAACAGTAAAACATATGTGTTTCATGACACATTATCCTGTGGCCATTCTTACAGAGAGAAAAAAACCCATAATTTTGTGACTAATCATATTCAATGAGACAAAATTCCTTAAAATGTGATTAGGAGAATAATATTTTAATAACGTTAATATAGTAATATTTTACCATATGTAGAAATTCACTAACATTACTGAGCCTTTTATATGATCCAATAGTTCCCAAAATTATAAGAAAGGTTGGCTTTAGGGTAGGAGGTATTTCCGAATATCCACACCTCACTTTACTTAAGGGTGTTGTAAAACCAGTTGCCGCGGCAATTATCACAGCACCCTGGCCCATGTAGGTTCACATTAGATTCGGACAGATCATAATGAAACAATGGAGCCAAGAACTGGTGGGCCATTAGCTTTAATCCTAGCTTGCACCTGGTTAGGCAAGTAAAAACACACAGTAGGCTCCAAAACTTACTCATTCAATGCTCACAAAGCTACTGATGTATCCAAGTTCCCTAGAATCAAAGGTTTCTAGCTCACCAGCCTTATTCACCTCTGTTCCCCATCTCCTTTCTTCTCCCTGCACAAACTCTGCACTAACTGGCTTCTCACTCAACACTCCGCCATCTTGGCTGCTTCTCCTGTCCTCCTCCATGTGGCCTTCTCTGCTCTCCTCTCTAATGCTAATCTCAGGAACCAAGAGAGAGCAAACTCACAGTCTGCCCCACTTTATAGTGCAGAAATCAAAACCTTTAGTCCAATATACAAAATAGGGAAGTCTCTAATACAAAGTCACTTATCTGAGGCATGATGGGATTGCACCACCCCACATCAAAAGGTAGGAAAGGCTTAGTCCTAAAACCAAGCCCCAGGCTACAAGGATCCTGCCTTCCCACAGCCCGCCCTCAACACACATTAATATAATCACGCTCATCCCAAGCAATCACCTGGGCGACGGGATTCCACATGGGCAGCTTCATCTTTAACAAAGTGAGCATAATATATTTTATCTGCCCAACAGATATAAGTCCTTCTTTTTCTTTGATACATCACATTAAGAGATCATTGTAAAGCCAATAGGCACGGCCACCATCACAGCCGCCTGGTCCATGCAGGTTTGCATTAGATTCAGACAGACGGTAATGAAACAACAGAGCCAAGAACTGGTGGGCCATTGCCTTTTATCCTAGCTTGCACCTGGCCGGCAAGAAATACACACAATGGGAAAACACTTTCCTTTCCATTCAGGGCTTCCAAAGCCACTGACTTATCCGAGTTTTCTAGAATCAAAGGTTTCTAGCTCACCAGACTTATTCACCCCTGTTCCCCATCTCCTTCTTTCTGTCTGCACAAACTGGCTTCTCACTCAGCACTCCACCATCTTGACTGCTTCTCCTGGCCTCCTCCACGTGGCCTTTCTCTGCTCTCCTCTCTAATGCTAATCTCAGGAAGGGAGAGAACAAGCTCCCAGTCTGCCCCACTTTATAGTGTAGAAATCAAAACCTTTAATCCAATATACAAATAGGGAAATCTCTGATACAAAGTCACTTATCTGAGGCATAATGGGATTCCTCATGAGAATGTACCACCCCAGGGTGGGAAAGGTTTAGTCCCCGGTTCTCAACCTGTGGGTCGCAACCCCAGAGGGGGTCGAATGACCAAAGCACAGGGGATTTCCGATGGCTTTAGGCGACCCCTGTGTTTTGGTCATTCGACCCCTGCTGGGGTCGCGACCCACAGGTCGAGAACCGCTGGCTTAGTCTTAAAACTAAGCCTTAGGATATAACAACCCTGCCTGCTTACAGCCTGTCCCCCACACCCAATGAAGACCATAAGAGAGCAAACATATATATCATATTTGAAAATGTATTTGACCAACAATCATGCACTTATTACACTAATTGAAATAAGCCAGTCAGAGAAAAACAGTTACTATATGATTTCACTTATACAGGGAATCTAATAAACAAAATTCACTACAAGCAAAACAGAGACAGATGCATAGATAGCTAGCTGAAAGCTGTTGGGGGAGGGGGTCTGGGTGAGGCAAGTAGTGGAATTGAACAAAAAAGGACAAAAGAGAGAGAAAAAGTCATGGGCATGGACAACTATGTGGTGATTGTGGGGTGGAGGTGGAGAAGAGTATAGGGAAGACAAATGGTGATGGAAAAAGACTTGACTTGGAGGGTGAACTCACAATAGGGTGTATAGAAATATGTTGTAGAGTTGGGCAGCTGAAACCTGTATAACTTTGTTAACCAGTTTTACCCCAATAAATTCAATTAAAAAGAAAGAGAGAGAGAAAGAGAGAGAGAGAGCATGCATGTTGGTCAAATAAGTTTGTAAATATGATATATATGTTTGCTCGCTTATAGTTTGCATTGGGTGTGGGAGACAGGCTGTAAGCAGGCAGGGTCATTATAGCCTAAGGCTTAGTTTTAAGACTAAGCTTTTCCCCACACCCTGGACTGATTGCATGATGTGGGGTGGTGTACTCTCATGAGGAATCCCATTATGCCTCAGATAAATGACTTTGTATCAGAGACTTCCGTGTTTGTATATTGGATTAAAGGTTTCGATTTCTATGCTATAAAGTGGTGCAGATCAGAAGCTTGCTCTCTCAGTTCCTGATATCAGCATTAGAGGAGAGAGCGGAGAGAGGCCACATGGAGGAGGCCAGGAGAAGCAGTCAAGATGGTGGAGTGCTGAAAGAGAAGCCAGTTAGTGCACAGTTTGTGGCTCTGTTTTATTAACGTCTGTTCGAATCTAATGCGAACCTGCATGGGCCAGGTGGCTGTGATGGTGGTCATGCCTATTGGCTTTACAATGCAGTTACCAGTTATCCTCAGTACTACAAACTATTGCTACCACTGTGTTTTGTGGTGCTATTTATCCACACACAATTTCATAAAATCTCCTACCCTGAGTAAAGGAAAGAATAACTGAATTCCTAATTTGATATATTGTCATCTTAACCTTTTCATTTGAAATAAAATTTAGCATATTTTTCTTAGTAATAAAACGTTTATTGGTTTTCTTAGAATATTCACCAGAAACACAAATATAATTTATAAGTGTTGGTGCAGGATCTAATAAATAAGAATGAGATTATTTGTGCCAAGTGCAGCAATACAATAAATGGCTCAATTTCAGAAAGTGTTTGCAGCTATAGATGATACCATGCCTTCCCACATCATATGCTTTATGGGGGTTGTTGGGCAGATAAAATATATTATGCTCACTTTGTTAAAGATGGCGTTGCCCAGGTGAAATTAATGTGTGTCTCTGTGGGCAGGCAGGATCTTTGTAGCCTGGGGCTTGGTTTTGGGATTAAGCCTTTCCCACCCTTTTTGATGTGGGGTGGTACAATCCCATCATGACTCGGAGAATTGACTTTGTATTAGAGACTTCCCTGTTTTGTATTTTGGATTAAAGGTTGTGAAGCTACACTATAAAATAGGGGCAGAATAGGAGCTGGCTCTCTTGGTTCCTGGGATGATTAGAGAGGAGAAAGCAGAGAAGGGCAACGTGGAACAGGCCAGGAGGAGCAGCCAAGATGGTGGAGTGTTGAGTGAGAAGCCAGTTTGTGCAGTTTGTGCAGGGAGAAGGAAGGAGATGAGGAACAGAGGAGAATAAGTCTGGTGAGCTAGAAACCTTTGATTCTAGGAAACTCGGATAAGTCAGTAGCTTTGTGAGCACTGAATGTGAGTGGGTTTTGGAGCCCAGTGTGTATTTTTACTTGCCCGCCGGGTGCAAGCTAGAATTAAAGAAAATGGCCCATTAACTTTTGGCTCCATTGTTTCTTTATCGACTGTCTGAATCCAATGCGAACCTGCATGGGCTAGGAGGCTGCTGTGATACTGGCCGTGGCCCCTGGCTTTACAGGGGTCTTAAGGATTTGCTTTAGCTCAGAAGTTAAAAAAGGTGAAATTTAAATCATGGATCTATCAGTCAGTTGTGTCACCTTGGGCAAAGTGTATAAACCTTTCTGATTTACCTTCTTATCTGAAAGTTTTTGAAAGAATTGATTCAAATAACACATGTCAGCCTCTGAGCACAATGTTTCAAGTAACTTCTTTTGGAGTGCTGGTCAAGCCGGTAATGACACTGTCTTTGAGAATGGTACCCCATAAGAAGGACCTTAAAAGCTATGAAGTTATTTCCATAGGCTCTGATCCTGTGATGATTATAGAGCTGATAGAAAAATGGTTCAAGACTCTTAGAAAAAAATTTTTTAATGTGATAGGAGGAAAGATAGAGACAAACTCTTACACATACCAGGCCTGGGATCCACCCGGCAACCCCCATCTGGGGCTAAGGCTGGAACCAATGGAGCTATTCTCAGAGCCCCAGGCCGACACTAGAACCAATCAAATCAAGCCAGTGGCTGCAGAAGGAAGGAAGGAGAGAACGGGAAGAGGGAGGGGAGAAAAGCAGATGCACTTCTCATGTGTGTGTGGACTGGGATGGAACCTAGATGTCTGCATGCTGGGCTAACATTCTATCTACAGAGCCAACCCGCCAGAAGCAAAGTAGTCCTAGAAATTTTTAAGAGAACTACAGAAATTTATGAAAAAAAAAAGTAAATTATAACACTGTATTAATATAATAAAAAGGAAATAAAGTCAAAACAGACAAATGAATGAACAAAACCCCAAAAGAAGCTAGAATAAAACAGTTCAGAAAGAAAAACAGAATGAAGAGAGAAAGCATTGCCCAGAGGTTTTCCAGCTTCTGATTTTAGTGTCAACTAAACTTTCTGCTACTTTGGGCTTCAAAGACATGTCAGTATCTCACAATGAATTGCCTGATCTAAAGTAAACTCTTATAACATGGTAAGTACTCAATACTAACTAGTTTCATAAATGTTTTGCCAAATATGTTACTGTATGAAACAGATTATATAAAATTGTAGATGAAAAAGGGGCTACATACTGAACCTGACAAACTCAAAGGAGGCTTGCATGGTGGCCTTGCAGACTCAGAGACCTAAAGTAACCACATAGGATGATCTGAAATTAAAACTTTCTAACTAAAAGCTGTTCGAGGTGGGTAGTCATGTCCTAGGGAGGTATTTTACTCTAGCAAATGCCAATGCTTACCTTAATAGGGCCTGTCTATTGTGTTATGCGTCTACAATAACGTACCTGATAATATCCCTTTGAAATGTAAGAGAATCTTTTCCTGCCCCGTTCAAGGAAGACATCCCACCAGAGCATAAAACAACAACCCCTTATTGTTATTATTATTGTTGGGCAGATAAAATATATTATGCTCACTTTGTTAAAGATGGTGCTGCCCACGTGGAGGCCTGTTGCTCAAGTGATGATATTGGTTGCCCTTCTTGCTTTGGATAGGCGTGATTATATTTATATTAATGTGTGTTGGGACAGGCTGTAAGTAGGCAGGATCATTATAGCCTAAGGCTTAGTTTTAAGACTAAGCCTTTCCCACCCTTTTTGATGTAGGGTGGTGCACTCTCATGAAGAATCCCATTATGCCTCAGATAAGTGACTTTGTATCAGAGACTTCCTTATTTGTAGTATATATTAGATTAAAGGTTTTGATTTCTACATTATAAAGTGGGGCAGACCAGGAGCTTGCTGGCTCTCAGTTCCTCAGATTAGCATTACAGAGGAAAGCAGAGAAAGGTCACGTGGAGGAGGTCAAGAGAAGCAGCCAAGATGGCGGAGTGCTGAGAGAGAAGGACATGGGGAACAGAGGTGAATAAGGCTGGTGAGCTAGAAACCTTTGATTCTAAAAAACTTGGATAAGTCAGTAGCTTTGTGAGTGCTAAATGAGTGTTTTGGAGCCCAGTGTGTGTTTTTACTTGCCCACCTGGTGCAAGCTAGGATTAAAGCTAATGGCCCACCAGTTCTTGGCTGTTGTTTCATTACCATCTCTCCAAATCAAATGCGAACCTGCGTGGGCCGGGTGGCCGTGATGGTGGCTGTGGGTACTGGCTTTAGAATTATCACAGTAATTAACTATCTTATACCTGCTTATGTAAAAGAAGTTTCAGTATATACATTTTATTTTTTATCCAATGCCAAAGATCTTCCCTTTTTTTGCTTTCTCCAGCTTTCTAATCTATCACCAATTTCATGTAACCCTGTTGGGCAGATAAAATGTATTATGCTCACTTTGTTAAAGATAACACGAGGAGGCCGTCGCCCAGGTGATATTAATGTGTGTTGGGGTGGGCTAAAGGCAGGCGGAATCCTTGTAGCCTGGGGCTTGGTTTTGGGATTGAGCCTTTCCTACCCTTTTTGCTGTAGGGTGGTACAATCCAATCATGCCTCAGAAGTGACTTTGTATTAGAGACTACCCTATTTTGTATATTGGATTAAAGGTTGTGAAGCTACACTATAAAATGGGGGCAGAACGGGACTTGGCTCTCTTGGTTCCTGGGATGATTAGCATGAGAAAGTAGAGCCAGCAGCGGAAGGAGGCCATGTGGAGGAGGCCAGGAGAAGCAGCTAAGATGGCGGAGTGCTGAGTGAGATGCCAGTTTGTGTAGAGTTTGTATCTGGGATAAGGAAGGATATGGGGAACTGAGGAGAATAAGTCTGGTGAGCTAGAAACCTTTGATTCTAGGAAACTCGGATAAGTCAGTGGCTTTGTGAGCACTGGATGTGACTGGGTTTTGGAGCTCAGTGTGTATTTTTACTTGCCTGCTGGGTGCAAGGTAGGATTAAAGGCTATGGCCCACCAGTTTGTGGCTCCGTTGTTTCTTTACCGACTGTCTGAATCCAATGCGAACCTGCATAGGCTGGGCTGCTTTGATGGTGGCCCTGGCCATGGCTTCTGGCTTTACAAACCCCTTTACAGCTCACTTTTGATTCTAATTTATATAATAAGTTTTAAAACCTATGATTTTCCAGAGCATTTTCTCAATTGGTTGAGACTTTACTTCCTGGCATTGTCCACAATTTGGCTCAAAAACTCATAAAATATTCTTACAGATTTGGAAGGTTCTTATACTGACAAAATGCATTACATGTTGTAAAGCCAGCAGCCAGGGCCACCATCATAGCAGCCTGGCCCATGCAGGTTCGCATTGGATTCGAACAGTCGGTAAAGAAACAACAGAGCCAAAAACTGATGGGCTGTCATCTTTAATTCTAGCTTGCACCCAGCGGGCAAGTAAAAAATACACACTGGGCTCCAAAACCCACTCACATTGATTGCTCACAAAGCTACTGACTTATCCGAGTTTCCTAGAATCAAAGGTTTCTAGCTTACCAGACTTATTCACCTCTGTTCCCTATCTCCTTCCTTCTCCCTGCACAAACTGCACTAACTGGCTTTTCACTCAACATTCCGCCATCTTGGCTGCGTCTCCTGGCCTCCTCCATGTGGCCTTTTTCTGCTCTCTGCTCTGCTCTCTCCTCTAATGATAATCTCAGGAACCAAGAGTGCAAGCTCCCGCTCTGCCCCTATTTTATAGTGTAGAAATCCAAACCTTTAATCCAATATGCAAAACAGGGATGTCTCTAATACAAAGTCACTTCTGTGAGGCATGATTGGATTGTACCACCCTACATCAAAAAGGATGGGAAAGGCTTAATCCCAAAACCAAGCCCCAGGCTACAATGATCCTGCCTGCCCCCAACACACATTAATATCACCTGGGCAACGGCCTCCACGTGGGCAGTGTCATCTTTAACAAAGTGAGCATAATACATTTTATCTGCCCAATACATGTAAAAGTAATGATTAAAAGATCAATGAACTGGCCTGACCTGTGTTGGCGCAGTGGATAAAGCGTCAACCTGGAAATGCTGAGGTCGCCGGTTCAAAACCTTGGGCTTGCCTGGTCAAGGCACATATGGAAGTTGATGCTTCCAGCTCCTCCCGCCTGTCTCTCTCTCCTCTCTGTCTCTCTCTCTCTCCTCTATAAAATGAATAAATAAAAATAAAATAAAAGATCAATGAACTAAGATTTAACTTCCTTTTTAAAAATCACAAAGGATATTTTTAAAAATTAGGCATATAAGCCTGACCAGGCAGTGACCCAGGTTCGAGACCCCGAGTTCGCCAGCTTGAGCACGGGCTCATCTGGTTTGAGCAAAAGTTCACCAGCTTGGACCCAAGGTCACTGGCTCGAGCAAGGGGTTACTCGGTCTGCTGAAGGCCCGCGGTCAAGGCACATATGAGAAAGCAATTAATGAACAACTGAGGTGTCGCAATGAAAAACTGATGATTGATGCTTCTCATCTCTCTCGGTTCCTGTCTGTCTGTCCCTATCTATTCCTCTCTCTGATTCTCTCTCTGTCTCTGTAAAAAAAAAAAATTCAAGCATATAAAAACAATAAAGTAATTTTTTTAAAAGAGGAGAAAATATGGACCAAAAGAGGTTCTACAGAAAACAATTTCGCAGGATGTTCTACTTATAAGTTCAAACTGGCTAGGTCATAATGGGAGTCAAGTGGCAGTCATGTCACTTCCTTAGTAAAAGGTTTATCTTTGCCTTAAAAAGCTCTGTCCATTGCTTTGTGCCTCCAGGTTAATGCAGCTTTGAAATGCCTCTTTTCAGAAGAACCCTCAAGGGAGCAAAAAATCTTAACTATCCTCTAATCCAATCCTTGTCTTGTTTTATCCACCTTTATATAATCTTGCATATTTTCCCTTCTTAATTCTAATGCATAAAAGAGAAAATGCAAACTAGCACTCAGAAAAGCATCTTTCTGTCTATTAAGATCTTGTTTCCAGGTGTATTCTGTTTGGTTCAAAGAAGTTTTTCTAAAAATTCTCTACAGGTTTGGATGTTCTTACTTCAACAAAAGACATGACAAAAAAGAAATTCTGTTTTTTATTTTATTTTTTACATTTTATTTATTGATTTTTGGAGAGAGGGTGGGAGAGAGAGAGAAAGAAGGGGAATGAGAAAGAGGAAGAAGAAGCAGGAAGCATCTACTGGTAGTAGTTGCTTCCTGTATGTGCCTTGACCAGTGTAAGGCCAGTAGCCACGGCCATCATGGCCATTCACATATAGGTTCTCATTAGATTCAGGCAGTGTTGGGCAGATAAAATGTATTATGCTCACTTTGTTAAAGAGGCCGTTGCCCAGGTGATATTAATGTGTGTTGAGAATTGTTGTAGCCTGAGGCTTGGTTTTGGGATTAAGCCTGTCCCACCCTTTTGGTGTGAGGTGGTACAATCCTATCATGCCTCATAGAAGTGATTTTGTATTAGAGACTTCCCCATTATGTATATTGGATTAAGGGTTTGGATTTCTACACTATAAAATGGGAACGGAGCGGGAGTTTGCTCTTGGTTCCTGAGATTAGAAGAGAGAGCAGAGGAGAGCAGAGAAAGGCCACGTGGAGGAGGCCAGGAGAAGCAGCCAAGATGGCGGAGTGCTGAGTGAGATGCCAGTTTGTGTAGAGTTTGTATCTGGGATAAGGAAGAAGATGGGGAACAGAGGTGAATAAGTCTGGTGAGCTAGAAACCTTTGATTCTAGGAAACTCGGATAAGTCAGTAGCTTTGTGAGCACTGAATGTGACTGGGTTTTGGAGCCCAGTGTGTATTTTTACTTGCCCGCCGGGTGCAAAGCTAGAATTAAAGACTATGGCCCACCAGTTTTTGGCTTCGCTATTTCTTTACCGACTGTCCGAATCCAATGCGAACCTGCATGGGCTGGGCTCCTCTGATAGTGGCCCTGGCCTTGGCTCCTGGCTTTACAGGCAGACAGTACAGAAACAGTGGAGCCAAAAAACGGTGGGTGAAAGCCAGTGGCCAAGGTCAGGGCCACTATCACAGCAGCCTGGCCCATGCAGGTTCGCATTGGATTCGAACATTTGGTAAAGAAACAACGGAGCCATGAACTGGTGGGCCATAGTCTTTAATTCTAGCTTGCACCCGGCGGGCAAGTAAAAACACACACTGGGCTCCAAAACCCACTCACATTCAGTGCTCACAAAGCCATTGACTTATCCGAGTTTCCTAGAATCAAAGGTTTCTAGCTCACCAGCCTTATTCTCCTCAGTTCCCCATCTCCTTCCTTATCCCAGATACAAACTCTGCACAAACTGGCATCTCACTCCACACTCCGCCATCTTGGCTGCTTCTCCTGGCCTACTCCACGTGGCCTCCTTCTGCTCTCTGCTCTGCTCTCTCCTCTAATCATCCCAGGAACCAAGAGAGCAAGCTCCCGCTCTGCCCCATTTTATAGTGTAGAAATCCAAACCTTTAATCCAATATACAAAATAGGGAAGTCTCTAATACAAAGTCACTTCTCTGAGGCATGATTGAATTGTACCACCCACATCAAAAAAGGGTAGGAAAGGCTTAATCCCAAAACCAAGCCCCAGGCTACAAGGATTTTGCCTGCCTTTAGCCCACCCCAACACACATTAATATCACCTGGGCGACGGCCTCCTCGTGGGCAGCGTAATCTTTAACAAAGTGAGCATAATACATTTTATCTGCCCAACAGTGGGTCATTTCTTTATTCAAGATTCGCACCAGCCGAAGAGCAAACACACAGGGAAAACACTCCCTTCTTCATTTGTTCAGAGCTCATAAAGCCCTGACACATTATCCAGTTCCACAACCAGGAGAATCTTCTCCGGTTCCTCCTAGAATCAAAGGCCCCACCAGTCTCAGCAGAGCTTGCAAAAACCGCTCGCCTTTGGTCCCCATCGGCACACCTTCATTTTCTCTAGTCTCTCCTTCTTCTTCTTTTCTCCTTTTTAAAACTTTCTGGAGCAAAAACCTCTCCTCCGGAAAACATTAGCAAGACAATGGTCCTCCCCAAGCAGGAAGGTAATTTGCCATTTCACAGATCACATACCAGATGCTGCCCAGCCCCATTTTTTAACACTAAAAGTGAGCAAACTCAAAAAATACAAATATTACAAACTCATTTGCCCAACAAACAGGCAAGCCCAGGGTTTTGAACTGGCAACTTCAGCATTCCAGTTTGATGCTTTATCACCTGCACCACCACAGGTAAAGCCAAAAGAGAATTTTTTTTTTTAATTCAGTAAGAGGAGGGGAGGCAAAGACAGACTCCCACGTGCGCCTCATCTGGGGCAGTGCTGGGTTGATCAGCAACCAGCTTTTCTTAGTATCTGAGGAGGAGGCCATGGAGCCATCCTCAGTGCCCAGGGTGGAGCCATAGCTGCAGGAGGAGAAGAGAGAGAGAGAGGAAGAGAGAGAGAGAGAGAGAGAGAGAGAGAGAGAAACAAGAAGGGGAGGGGTGGAGAGGCAAATTGTCACTTGTCTTGTATGCCTTGTCTAGGAATTGAATCTAGGACATCCATACGCCAGTGATACTTTACTGCTGAGCTAACCAGCCAGTGCTTCAAGAGAGAAGTTCTTAATAAAAGAACATAGGGGTTAGGTATAAGTGGTAGGCAACCTCAAACTTCAGGCAAATTGATTCAAAAATAAAAGATTTTTAATGTGGACACCAGAAGAGTTTATTTAAATTTACAGAAAAAAACCACATATCCACTGATAGGATTGCAGGTGGGGACCATGACTCCCTCCTCCCTTATGTAGATGAAGGAACATTAACAAACTGGGCATTCCAGATTACCTCCCCCTAGACATCTAGATTGACTCACTTGGGTGTAGAAGGTCCTCTAGCTCAGTGGTCCCCAACCCCGGGGCCGCAAACCGGTACCGGTTTGTAGGCCATTTGGTACTGTTCCACAGAGGAAGAATAAATAACTTATATTATTTCCATTTTATTTATATTTAAGTCTGAACGATGTTTTATTTTTAAAAATGACCAGATTCCCTCCATTACATCCATCTAAGACTCACTCTTGATGCTTGTCTCGTAGGTTCAACAATTATATTTAAAAATACCACAGTTTTTACGCCGGTCGCATAATTTTATTTTGTGCATTTATCCGTCCCACCCTAAAGGCCAGTTTGTGAAAATATTTTCTGGCATTAAACCAGTCCGTGGCCCAAAAAAGGTTGGGGACCACTGCTCTAGCTTGCTTATGGTTAATCTTTTTCCCCCCATAATGACTACCAGCTTCCACCCTCAAGTCCCCTATGTAACCCTACCTCTTAGAGAACTGATTGCTGACTTCTGCCTTAGGAGTCAGCCCTGCAAATGACCCTCTAATAAACTTTTCTTGCCTGAACTCGAGTGTCCTCCTTTGGCTGACCTTACATCCACTGACATTCAAAATGGGAAATACCTCTGAGGGAGTTACACAGTCCGTTTTCAAATTTTTGGAAGGTGGTTTTTGGTTAAATAAGTTTGTAAATATGATGTCTATGTTTGCTCGCTTATAGTTTGCATTGGGTGTGGGAGACAGGCTGTAAGCTGGCAAAGTCCTTATAGCCTTAGTTTTGTTTTTTTGTTTGTTTGTTTGTTTTTTGACTTTAAATAATTTTTTCCTTTTTTCTTTTTTTTTTTTTTGTATTTTTCCGAAGTTGGAAATGGGGAGGCAGTCAAACAGACTCCCGCATACACCCGACCGGGATCCACCCCACATGCCCACCAGGGGCGATGCTCTGCCCATCTGTGCTGTTGCTCTGTTGCATCCAGAGCCATTCTAGCGCCTGAGGCAGAGGCCATAAAGCCATCCTCAGCGCCCGGGCCATCTTTGCTTCAATGGAGCCTTGGCTGCAGAAGGGGAAGAGAGAGACAGAGAGGAAGGAGAGGGGGAGGGGGGAGAAGCAGATGGGTGCTTCTCCTGTGTGCCCTGGCTGGGAATCAAACCTGGGACTCCTGCATGCCAGGCCAACGCTCTACCATTGAGCCAACCGGCCAGGGCCAAGCCTTAGTTTTAACATTAAGTCTTTCCCACTCTTCTAATACTAAGATCTTCTCAACACTAAGCTTTTCTCCACACCCTTGACTATTGCATGATGTGGAGTGGTTCACTTATGAGTAATCCTATTTATGCCTCAGATAAGTGGCTTTGTATCAGAGACTTCCTTAATTATATATTGGCTTAAAGGCTTTAATTTTCTACACTATAAAATAAAGCAGACTAAGGGCTCTCTTCCTCAGTTCCTGCCATCAGCATTGCAGAGGAGGGGCAGCCAAGATGGTGGAGTGCTGAAGGAGAAGCCAGTTTGTGCAAAGAGAAGGAGATGGGAAATAGAGGTGAATAAGACTGGTGGGGCCTTTGATTCTAGAAAAATTCGAATGAGTCAGTGACGTTGGGAGCCCTGAATGGAAAAGTAAGTGTTTTCCCACTATGTGGATTTACTTGCCCACTGGGTGCAAGCAAGGATTAAAGGTAATGGCCCACCAGTTCTTGGCTCCATTGTTTTATTACCATCTGTCCGAATTAAATGTGAACCTGCACGGGCCAGGTGGCTGTGATGATGCTGTGGCACCTGGCCCTACAGTGGTATTTATGACAAGTTGACATAAGTGGAACTGTTTCAAAATAGAGCCAGAGCAGCCATTCCAGGGGAACTGCTTACATATCTCGCTACTTGAAACTTTGGAATGATTGAACTGGGCAAAATAACCTTAGACAGGGAAAAAACCACACTGTCTTAAAAACAACTGCTTCTAAAGCTAACAAGAAAGCAGACATCTTGACCACTAGGGCTAAAGATTGTGAACATTCTTTCTGAAGATAGAATCAGTAACCAGCTTCGTATAGCTATGGAGTAACAGCTTGTTAGCACCAATAGGAATTTTTCTTCTATTCATGTAACGATTTCCCATCTATTTCTCATACAATCCTCATACCTTCGCCTTATAATTGGAACGTACTTTCAGTTTCTGCTTGAATCTCTGGGCCCAAATTGCTATTCTTTTGGATCCCAATTAAATGCTTTTTGCCTCTCATTTTGGCTATTTATCTTTATGTTAACATGTCCTACCTTATTTTACAGCATATTTTCCTGTCAGATAATATAAGTCAACACAGGCAAAAACTTCATCACAAAGTAGAATTAGTAAATACTGGATCATAACAATATACCAACATTGGGTTTTGCTTCAGGAAGAATTTTTATAATTTTTCAGCTTGACCATGTATACTAGTATCTGAAAAGTCAGTTCAAATTTTTTCCTTCATAGATTCCTGTCTTTAGAGAAAGGAGAAAAACTTTCAGATAAAATTTCAAAAAAAGACTGAATATGACTACACAACTTACTAAACAAGTCTATTTGGAAAAATTGGGCTAAGAAAGGCAGACGTATGCACATCCCTGTATTTCTAGTGATACCTTTCAAACCTTAAGTTTGTTTTATCAGTCCTGCAGTATTTAGATCAAATGTGATTTTTAGTAAATGTTTTCCTTTGTGAATGACTTTCTAAAAGCTATCTTATTCTCTACAAAGATGGTGCATTCACCATTTTCTCTCAGAGGAAAATATTTTGATCTTCTGGATTAGGCATAATAAGTTATCTCTCTGTCTTTTCACAGCAAACTATGTTTGAGAAAATAAGTATAAGTTTTAGAGTCTTCTAAAATCTCAGCTCCCTTGTTCATTTCTGTGTGATACTGACATACCACTTAATGAATCCATTTATTCTTGAACCATCACTTGTACACCTTTGTACACCTTGCACAATTTAAGGTTAAAGACCATCTAGATATTGCCATAGGTAAATGTCCAGATTTCAATACACTATTCAGTACTTAGAGTCAAGTCCTAGAATCAAAATAGGAATAGACGAATAGATGAGCTCCTCAGAGAATTCTGAGTGCCCTTACACACTGTATTATTATTAATAAGCCCTCTGATTCTCATTGGGGAAAGATAAAACATTCTGATAACATTTCTTTGACTTATAAAGTTTCTTTTGCGGGGTCTGTAAATTTTAATACTGTAAATCCATGAGAAACAGATCCTTATTTGTTCATAAATGGATCCCAGATGCCAACTGCATCTAGTGCATAGTTGGTGTTTAACTAGGAATTCTTAAATGAATATGTTTAAAAAAATAAAATTTTAGTGAGTGACAAAAATAAATAAATAAACTAAAACCTGAGAAGCTCCTTGTTATACAAGGCTGTCAGACTACTTTTCTAGACTTTAAGATATGCATATTCAGAAGATATGTGCAAGGCATTATGCACTGTTATATAGATAGGGTTTGAGGCCTGTATGAGCCAATTTGGCAAGTGATAAAACTATATTTATATCTGGAGACCACACTCCTATGTCTACTCAAGTTAAAACTTAAGTAATCACTTGTAATCATTATAAATCTAGGTAAGACCCTATTACACATGAAAGACAATAAAGGCATATTAGTGGGTTGATAACAATTATTATAAAACCAGAGACCCTTAAGTAAAGACTCAAAAATCCTCTCTGCCTCAAAAAAGAAGTACTATCGCAAGCTGTTGTATTAAAATAATTCTTGAGAGAACCATATTGATTTTAGATACAGTTATATATTAACCTCTAGAATAAACTGCTTTCATAGTTATTGTACTCATTTTAAGCTTAGGTAATCACTACTAATCAGTATCAAGTACATGATAAACAGAGAGACAATTATTCAGACCTGGAAATCACCCCTCTTGCACTTTATTTTATTTTTTTTTAAAGATTTTATTTATTTATCTTTTACAGAGTCCGAGAGAGGGACAGATAGGGACAGACAGACAGCAACGAAGAGAGATGAGAAGCATCAATCATCAGTTTTTCGTTGCGACACCTTAATTGTTCATTGATTGCGACACCTTAGTTGTTCATTGATTACTTTCTCATATGTGCCTTGACTGCGGGCCTTCAGCAGATGGAGTAACTCATTGCTCAAGCCAGAGACCTTGGGTCCAAGCTGGTGAGCTTTGCTCAAACCAGATGAGCCCGCGCTCAAGCTGGCGACCTCAGGGTCTCGAACCTGGGTCCTCTGCATCCCAGTCCAATGCTCTATCCACTGCACAACTGCCTGGTCAGGCCCCCTCTTGCACTTTAATTACTGTCTTTCTGGCCTCAGTCAATCTCATTTTTTTTCTTATATTAAATAAAGACAATACTATCTATCTCATAGTTCACAAACTATTGTCATAGTTTTAAGTATATTTACATGAAACCATATATTTTCTCTAACCTAAAGTAGCAGTTCATTAAAAGTCAGCCCTAAGAATATCTTAGTAGAATAATAATAATAATAATAAAGAAAAAGACAGAAAACCTAAGGGATAGTTTGTTGACCGACACATTGGAGAAAATATCAAGAGTGAGAAGCCTAGCAATTAGGCTGTGCTCTGGGCTTTGCCATTGATTTGGCTGGCCACAAACATAAGGCCACATCAGGTCAGCCCATCTCTTCAAGGAGTTTCCAGCTGTCCATCTGCAATGTGGTGCTAATTTATTTGCATCACATCTTCCCAGCGCCACTCTCCTCTTCCTGCTACTTCCAACCAACGTTGCTGTTGAGATACAATGAGGGCTATGTGCAAATTATTGACCTTTTCCAGTTTAAAATGTTCTGCTGTGCCACTACATGTCTTTGATCAGGGCATCCCATTTCCTGCTGCCAGCCACGGTTTCCCAGGTTGAGTTGCACGTGCCACAGCACAAGGCAGCCGATGCCATCCTGTGAGACGTCTATGTCAGTATGTCAGACTCATCATTTCACAGCCAAAATAGCTCCTCACACATGAATAATTTTTACAAAAACTCAAATTGAATTTCCCAAATGGCTATAAATTGACACTATGATAAAAACAGAAGTTAAACACCTGTGAGGACCGCTCTCATTGGAAAATTTTCCCTATTTATGGCCGCCTAGATTTTACAAACTCAATGTCGATTCACTTTGGGTTATATTTAAGCATATTCTTATTCTAATGTTTTGACAAGGCATCTAGCAAGTCCTTATAAATTTATCATAAATTTTCAATACAAATGTTAAAAACTATATTACATTCTAGATTACAAAATTTATATTTTCAAGAGAAATTTTAAAATACAAAATAGTGAAGTTAATTAGTAGAAAACATTTACTAAACTTTATTTTATTTTTTTGTAATGTATCTCACCATGCTTTGCATGACGATTAAAAGGATAACTGATGGTAGAATAATAAAACTACTCTTTCTTTCTGGAAAACAGTTTTGAAAAAAAAACAATTACCATTCTTTTAGTAAAAAGATATTTTAAACAATTTACATAGCTTTTTTTATTAAGAATCTAAATAATTCATACAATTTTTAGAAACAGTGATGTAAAATTATTAAAACATTGTTTCCATGGGATTTCAACCTGGGATTCAATGGCAAAGTTATTTACAATTGGGATCATCAATGATGATTAATTATTGAATTCCAGAAATCATGGGCTATTAAAGTGACTGTCAGTCTAAGAGACACATTAGCGTTGACTCAATAAAATGGTGAATAAAATTTACATAGTATATGTAACTTGTTATTAAAATTACCTAGAGTTTATTTTTCCTTGTTTGCAAACTTATAAATAGAAATGTAGTTTCATTTAATAAATAATTCCCAAAATGTCTAACTACTCTACAAGTGAAGCTTTTTTTTTAATTAATGAAAATAATATTTTCTGAACATTTTCATATACAAAGACATGGAATTCTTTCACATACTGAGCATTTATACTGGACACAAATAGAGATAGTTTATGCATCATTAATTCAACCACCACTCAGTTCTATTCCATGACCATTTCATCCTCCATTTTCAAATGCAGTAGTTATTTAAACAAAGTATCAAAAGTAGACTTCAACATCTAAGGTTTGAGTCCTTGGTTATTCAAGCTATTATTTTTCAGACTAGAAGTACCATAGTTAGATATCTTGTTCTCTAGAAAAGTAACTGATCAGTGATTCAATATTCCTTTGAGTTTCAGGTTCCTTTGAAAAACTGATGAAAACTTTGGATTCTCTCCTGAGAACATGAGTGTGTGTGTGTGTGTGTGTGTGTGTGTATATCTTCATATATATATATATATATATATATATATATATATATATATATATATATATCTTTTTCACTGGGAAAAATAAAACCGCTCATAACACACACACACATATAAATCCACACATGTAAACTCAAACGCCTGTAATTTACCTGCAATTTTAAAAGATTCCTAGATCCTCTAAGATCTCAATATTGTCCCAAGATTATGTTATTTGATCATAGAAATATGCCTCTTATTATTTACTCACACAGAAGGATGTCTGACCAATTTATCTGAAACAATGAGCAGAGCATGAAGGCATTTGGCAAAGAGGAAGAGCTTAAGACACAGCATTTTTATACTCATGAGCAGACAAATATGGACTGGTGGTATTTTGCTTTTCTGTTTTTGACATTGCACTAAACTTATGTTTAAAACAATAATAACCTTGAAGGTTTGCTAAGCAAAACAAAATGTGTGACTCAAATATATCATGACCACATGTTCTTGTCAGGCATTTGACATAGCAGATTGGATAAGAATACAGAATATAGGCAGTGCAAACCAGTAGACTTTTGTGAAATGTTGTTTAACTGGATGGTCTACTGAGGTAGCCAATATCCACATATGATTATTAAGCCCTTGAAATGTGGTTAGGGCCCTGGCCGGTTGGCTCATTGGTAGAGCGTTGGCCTGGCGTGCAGGAGTCCCGGGTTTGATTCCTGACCAGGGCACACAGGAGAAGAGCTCATCTGCTTCTCCACCCCTCCCCCTCTCCTTCCTCTCTGTCTCTCTCTTTCCCTCCCACAGCCAAGGTTCCATTGGAGCAAAGTTGGCCCGGGCACTGGGGATGGCTCTGTGGCCTCTGCCTCAGGCGCTAGAATGGCTCTGGTTGCAATAGAGTGAGGCCCCAGATGCGTGGAGCATCGCCCCCTGGTGGGCATGCCGGGTGGATCCCGGTTGGGCGCATACGGGAGTCTGTCTGACTGCCTCCCCGTTTCCAACTTCAGAAAAATACAAAAAAAAAAAAGTGGTTAGAACAATAATGGAACTGACTTTGTAATGTTTATTTAACTTATTAAACATTCATGTTTTCATAGCAGCTAAATTTCACAGCAAAACTGAGAGCAAGGTACAGAGATTCCCTATTTACCACTGACCCTACACAGGCAGAGCCTCCCTCGTTATTAATTTCTCCCATGAAAAAACACAGTTGTTGCAATTGGTGAACCTACAATAAATAACACAGTATAATTGCACAAAGTCCGTAGACTACACTGGGTTCACTCTTTGTGCTGTATATTCTGTGGCTTTGGACTAATGTGTACTGACATACAACCATTGTGACAGTATCATTCAGAGTATTTTCCCTGCCTTAAAAATCCTCTGTGCTCCACTTACTCATCTCTCCCTCACCCCCACAGGTCTGGTAACCAGCGATATTTTTAGTGTGTTCATACTTTTGCTTTTCCCAAAATGTCATATAATTGGTATCATATAGTATGGGAGCCTTTATAGATAGGCTCCTTTCACTCAGGACTATGTATTTAAAAGTCTTTTATATCTATTCATGGCTTCATAATTTATTATGTTCTTACTAAACATTATTTAAAACAGTGCATATTTACAGAAATATACAAAGATATTACAAAGGGTGTTTCTATGTATCCTGCAACCCTGTTTTTTTATTATTATTGATATCTTACATTGGCATGGTATATTTGTTAAAATTAATAAAACAATATTTACATATTGTTATTACTTAAAGTCTGTACTTTATTCAGATACCCATGGTATTACTTAATGTCTGTTGTTGTTGTTGTTTTTGGTCCCAGGATGGCATTCAGAATACACACTATATTTAGTTGTCTTGTCTCTTTGGGCTCTTCTTGGTTGTTATAGTTTCTTAGACTTTTCTTCTTTTTGTTGACCTTGACATTTTTGATAAATATTAGCCAAGTATTTTGTAGATTTGCCCTTGAATCGGATGTGTCTAATGCTTTTCTCATGATTAGACTAGGATTGTGAGTTTTTAAGAGGAAGACAACACAGAAGGAAAGTGCCAATTTTATCATATTATATCAAGGATATATACTATCAACACGGTTTATTTCTGTTGGTTTTGATCTTGAACAACCTGTCTAAAGTAGTGTTTGTCATGATTCTGCTTGTAAAATCTTTTTTTCTTCTTTTCTTGACTGTACTTTGTAAAGAAGTCACTATGTACAGTCCATAGGTAAGTAATGGGATATGCTTCGGCTCCTTGAATAAAAAGACTTTCCATAAAGTGTTTAAAAACTTCTGCACAAGAGAGTTGTCCCTTCTCTCCATTTATTTACTTATTCAATTATTTATTTGTACCAGTATAGATTCCTGGATATTTATTTTACTTTAGTTTATAGTTCAATGTCATCTTATTTATTTTGTTATTCAAAGTGTCTAAGTTTTGGCTGTTGAGTCTTTCATTTGGCTCCTGTGTGCTTTTTTATAGTTCCATCATTGTCATTCTCAATTCTTTCCTCTTGTACCAATGACATTATTGTCACTCATTTTACTGGTTCATATACTAAAGTCACCTAACACATTATTCTTACTACTACTTTAAATAAAGTTATTTCTTACCTCAATTAAAAATTAGGGATATACAATATATATTTTGCTTTATTTAATCCATCTCTAACATGTTTCCTTTATAATTATTTTTTTAATGTGAATCGAAGTTTCAGACCTATACATTTCTGTTCTCCCTGAAGAAAAACTTTTAATATTTTTTTTTTGCAGGGAAGGCCTAGTGACAATAAATACTCTCAGTATTGGTTTACAATACACATTATTTCTCCATCAATTTTGAAGGATATTGTCATGCACTAAAGAATTCTATATTGGTGGGGTGTTTTTTTTTTTCTTTCAGCATTTAAAATCTTTCACTACTCTTTCTCCTTGTATATGTGATATCTAATGTGAAATCTGATGTAATTTTTATTTTTATTCCTCTGTAATTAAGGTGTTTCCCTCATTCCCCTATGGCTAATTTAAAATTTTTCTCTGTCTTTGGTTTTATGCAGTTTGAATATTTTATGCCTCTGGGTGGATTTTTGCTAATTTTCCTGATTGGTATCCTCTGTGCTTACAACAATTGTTCTTTAAGATCTGTAACCAGTTTTGGAAATTTTTGGTCATTATATTACTTTAAATATTCTTCTCTTCCCTACTCTACTTTTGGTATTCCTATTATATCTATTTTTCACTTTCTAAAACCCACAGTTCTTGAATGTTTTTTAAGTGTTTTTCTCATGCAATCAAGTTTTGAAAGTTTTTATGGACATATAATCAAGATACTTTATCTGTTTCTAGTCTACTGGTGAACTCAAAAACATTTTTTTGTGTGTGTGACAGAGACAGAGAGACAGAGAGAGGGACAGACAGACAGACAGACAGTAAGGGAGAGCGATGAGAAGTATCAATTCTTTGTTGCAGCACCTTAGTTGTTCATTGATTGCTTTCTCATCTGTGCCTTGACGGGGGGGGGGGGTGCTACAGCAGACCGAGTGACCCTTTGTTCAAGCCAGCAACCTGGGCTCAAGCTGGTGAGCCTTGCTCAAACCAGATGAGCCTGTGCTCAAGCTGGCAACCTTGGGTTTTCGAACGTGGGTCCTTCGCATCCCAGTCCAATGCTCTATCCACTGCGCCACCACCTGGTCAGGCCAAAAACATTCGTTTTTGATTTCTAGTATTCCTTTTTGATCCTTTCTTAATTTCCAACTCTGTGACTACATTGTCTCTCTGTACTTGCATACTATTTTTGCATAAAAACCCATAACAGATTAATCTTAGTTATTTTCAATTCCCTGCCAGTGATTCCAAATCTGAGTCTTATCTGAGTTTGGCTCTAAAGCTTACTTTGAATCCTCAGATTATTTTTCCTTCTTTTTAATATACCATGTGTTTTTTGTTTTTGTTGAAAGACAGAACCTGAGGGTAATAGGCCTTTATTGTAAAATTTTACGTTAGTATAATTGATAGCTGATTGATAGCTGGGCTGTTTTGAATGTTTGCTGTAGCTTTGTCAGGGGCTTAAAATGCTTCTAGTGTCCTTGTTGTTTTTCTCACCTGTTGTCTTTGGGTTTCCATAAGAACTCTTCCTTAACTAATGTCTGTGTCTTGCTGCTAGCTGTTTGAGCTACAATTTGTGGTTCTACTGACCATTGTTGGTGTAGTGTTGTGTCGTGAAGAAGTGTTCTATAAACTTATAATTAAATCTCAATCTCTTATTGTTCTTGAGCCATTGATGTGACCTTTGCAATGTTTAGTAGCATTGATTATTATTCTGTAACCCTTATTATTTGAGACAGAATAAACTGGGGTGTCTGGGGTTGCTGCAGTAAAAAAAATCAGTGAAAAGTTTGGAGAACTTAGAAAAGACCTTATCATTTTGTTTTTCTATATTATTGTAAAGCCAATAGCTGCAGCCACCATCACAGCCGCCTGGCCCATGCAGGTTCGCATTGGATTCGGACAGATGGTAATGAAACAACAGAGCCAAAAACTGGTGGGCCATTAGCTTTAATCCTAGCTTGCACCCAGCGGGCAAGAAATACACACAGTGGGAAAATACTTCCCTTTCCATTCAGGGCTCCCAAAGCCACTGACTTATCTGAGTTTCCTAGAATCTAAGGTTTCTAGCTCACCATCCTTATTCACCTCTGTTCCCCACCTTCTTCTCTCCTCCTAGAATGTAATTACTCTTCCCCTGGAACAATGTGATCTCTCTTCCTTTTAACCTTTTGGTGTGAAAGTCCTCCCCCAACACACATGCCCATCCCAAGCAAGAAGGGCAACTAATATTATCACCTGGGTGACGGGCTTCCACGTGGGCAGCGCCATCTTTAACAAAGTGAGCATAATATATTTTATCTGCCCAACAATTACATATTGGAAGGTTTTGGGGAAATATTTTATGTAATTTTTAGAAGATCATTAATGCTTAATTTTGCATATTATTAATATATATAACTCAATATAATTTTGACACCTAAAGAATTATTATTAAAATATCACAGAAAAAATGACCAATATTATGAACAATTTAGACACATGAACTACATAATATACTCTGAATTAAGGGATATCAGAAATGATAATTTTCTAATAACATTTAGTTGGAAATTTAGCCCAGAAGGAGAGCAAAGAACAAAACCATCTCATAACTATTCAAATGTTAATGAACTCATTTGTTAACTTCAGAAACCATTTTAGAAATTAAAATTATTTCAAAAGAAGGGGCCTGTAAAGCCAGAAGCCACGGCCAGGACCACTATCACAGCAGCCTTCTGGCCCATGCAGGTTCGCATTGGATTCGGACAGTCGGTAAAGAAACAAAGGAGCCAAAAACAGATGGGCTGTCATCTTTAATTCTAGCTTGCACCCGGCGGGCAAGTAAAAATACACACTGGGCTCCAAGACCCACTCACATTCAGTGCTCACAAAGCCACTGACTTATCCGAGTTTCCTAGAATCAAAGGTTTCTAGCTCACCAGCCTTATTCTCCTCAGTTCCCCATCTCCTTCCTTATCCCAGATACAAACTCTACACAAACTGGCATTTCACTCAGCACTCCACCATCTTGGCTGCTTTTCCTGGCCTCCTCCACGTGGCCTCCTTCCGCTGCTGGCTCTGCTCTCTCTTCTAATGATAATTTCAGGAACCAAGAGCGCAAACTCTCGTACTTCCCCCATTTTATATTGTAGCTTCACAACCTCTAATCCAATATACAAAATAGGGAAGACTCTAATACAAAGTTACTTCTCTGAAACATGATTGGATTGTACCGCCCCACATCAAAAAGGGTGGGAAAGGCTTAATCCCAAAACCAAGCCCCAGGCTACAAGGATTCTCAACAAACATTAATATCACCTGGGCGATGGCCTCACGTGGGCATTGCCATCCTCAACAAAGTGAGCATAATACATTTTATCTGCCCAACAGGGCCCCACATAAAACTCTTGCTATGTGACAGCCTGTTTCTGTCAGGACAGGAAAAATATGAGGCATAAAACTATATTCAGGCATAATCCATCAATATGAAAAGTATACACTCAATTTATTGTCATGTCCACAAGGATTAAACAGAGAGATAATTAAAGCTGAATGCTTTTTCTTTGTGGATGGTGTGGGAGGGAAGGTAAATAAAAGAACCAACATGGTTTAAACTCCTACATAGAAAAGGAAAAATAGCTTCTACTGCTACCTTTCTATGTTCTTCACTGGGGCCCTGTAAGGCTGGTGGCCATGACCATGCCGATTCTCATTGAATTTGAGCAGATGGCAGAGGAACTGTGGAGCCAGAACACGGTGAGTCATACCAATTTATTGATGGTTGCAAAGACAGGCAAGCCAAAAGAAGAAAGAAAAAAAAGAAAACCCGCTTTTTACAGTGGAAGACAAGGGATCATGAAACAAACTGTACCTCACTGTGGCCTGAGGGCGATCTGCTCTGCTCTTCCTTAAGGGGAAGTGCTCCTTCCAATAGTGCTGTCACATGCTCATGCACTAATTGCACAAAGTGCTTAGAGCTCATAAACCAGCGAGGGAGCCTAACACAGCTGTTTGCTCTACAGGCCCCTACAACAAAAAATAGGTTACCAAAAAAGGAACACACCAATTTGTTTATTTAATATAAATTTTATGTGATACATGAGCTTTCATAAGAAAATGAAGACCTAAAACATGTTGAGCCTGAGTGTTTTTATGCTAGGGTGGATGAAGCATGGGAAACAGTGGGAAAGTGTGATAGGATAAAAAAAAGTGTGAGTTAAGTTTATTAAACTGGGGGAAAATGTAGAAAGGCCAGTTTGTTCAGATTGCTGGCAGAGTCCCTGTGTCTCCAGAGATAAGGATGCTCCTATCATTCAGGCTAAGGAGGGCACTTCTCCCAGGCGGTGCTTAATACTTGCTGCGGGGGAAGGTCAGAAACTCATTACTGCGCCTGCAGTTTCTCAAATTCCTTTAGCTTAAAATACTCAGTATGCCAAGGTAGCATGTCTTGAATCTTGTCACATACAAAAACTAAGCTAGGCACTATTCTAAATATATGTATACATCCACACATTTTTTTGTATGTTAATGATAAAATAGCCTACAATAGACTGGACAATTATGTATATTTAGTGAAGGCATTTTAATAATTTGTCATTTCTGGTGTGTAATGGCTTGCTTTTTGCCAAGATACTGGTCAATGGCTTTCAATCTGCTTTGGATTTTAGCTAAAAGAATACCTTCAAAGACAAATTTCTAACAACAGTGACAAAAAAAAAATGCATCAAACATCTAAATATCAAAGAATCTCAAACTGTTGTTTTCGAGCTTAAACTTTTATTTTTTCTAAATAATTTGTCTACTTTGTGAATCCTGTTAAAGTATCAGCAATGTCTGCCATAGTGTGGGTATGAGACAACACACTGATGGGCCGTGGCTTTGAGGCACTGATTGTAAGTTCAAATCACTTACTTCTCTGTGTCCAAAACACATATTTTAAAAAATAATAAAATGAAGTTTAAAAGTAGATTTCTAAAGATTGTGGTGCATTTCAGGAATCAGAGAGAATATTTTATCTGTTGTATACTCAGCTATCCAGTATATTTCAAGACCTGCTATATAGAAACTGCATCAAAATCTTAATTTCTTAAATGTTATTAATAATAATAGCAAAAATTTTCATGTTTAAAGGGGGGTTAAGGTTTTCTTTTTCTTTTTTTCTTTTTTCTTATTTTTTTGGTGGAGGAGGGGAGATAGTGAGACAGACACCCTCATACACCATGAACTGAACCCACCTGGAAGCCCTGTCTTGAGTCAATGCTAAAGTACTGAGCTATTTTTAGCACCTGAAATCCAGACACTTGGACCAACCAAGCTATCCTCAGTGCTGGGGCTTATGCTTGAACCAATCAAGCCACTGGCTATGGGAAGGGAAGAGGAAAAAAAAGGGGGGGAGAAGGAAGAGAAGGGAAGCAGATGGTCACTTCTCCTGTGTGTCCTGGAAATTAAACCTGGGACGTTCATATGATTGGGGACACTCTCCCCACCGAACCACTGGCCAGGGCCACAGAATTTCTTAAGATAAAAAAAAATCACAATCTTGAATCATGTAAGTTGGTAGATTTGATAAACTGAATTTTAAAGAGGAAAATACAAAGAATTGCAGCTAACCAAAGTTACTACAGAGAGGCAGATATTCATATGTGGCTTTGCAGAGTCAGCCTTTAGAAAGGTTGTTCTTTGGGTCCCAAATATTAAATAAATATGTACAGAATAGGAATAAAATAGTGGCATGATTAGTATATTGAAACAAGCTGGAAAAGGATAAACCCATGTAGTGTTTCTATTAGGAGGTGAAGGCAAAGGGTATCTATGAGAAAGGGAAGGGAAATAATTACATGAGGATCAGAAATGAATTTCTATCTGTGCAAATAAGCTAAGTCATTTTTTAGCTATATATGGTAGTGCTTATTTTAAAAAACACTTTTAATTTTTAGTCTTATGGTCATTATGTTGGTTTTCCTGTTAACCCAGGTTTAATCTTCCAAAAGTCTGAGGAGGAAAACGTGCAAGACAATTTCATGACATAACAATGGACAACCTTCCCTGTCTTACTCTGAAGCTTCATATTATAGTTGACAGAATGTCATTATTTTTATACTTCTGTTTTCAGTTCCTATTTCATTTCTGTTGATATTCAAACTAACAATTTTAGTCATTTTTAATGAACTAATCAGTACTGAGAGGTCCTAACAATTTGAAGGAGTGGGAGAAGAAAAATTGGAAGAATTCTAATTTTTTTAACAGAAGTCTCCAAGATACTTACTAATTAAGGAAAACCCAGAGATGATGTCACGGCCCAGCCACGCCAAGTCTATTATGGGGTCATTGAACTGGAAAAGGTATGGAATTAAATAAGCTATAGAGACTTAAAGATATATACATACAGATGGATTCAGGAGGATGGCACAGAGAACGGTCTCTACTGTTCCTCAGCCATAACATGGCTGCTCCCAAAAAAACGCATCAGTCTTTATTCAGGGAAAAAACGTGGTCCATTAGCAATTCAATTGTTTCCAAGACAATTCAAAGACAACACCCACCATACTATTTAAGTCTAACTTTACACCAATAAGAAGCTAGCTTCCAGCCTCTTCCGGAGAACATGGGTGGGACAAGGGAGAATCAGGTATAACTCTTTGTTAACTAGGCAGGTGAGGTGGGGGGTTGGGCCCAACATCTCTGTCCCCAAGATATCCAGATTGTAAAAACACCCTGTTTATATTTTGGTCCCCAACACAGGGGAGAAAATATATTAACTGGCTTGTTTTAGATTGCAAGGCATATCATGATCATTTCTATTGGAGATAGGAGCCATGCTCCAATCTTTGTGCCTTGATGGAAACCAGCCTCTAGTTTATCACATAAAATAAAGACTATTTGACTTAGAAGAATTTAGGTTGACAGTTGATTCACCCTATTTGGAAAAAATGAAACCATATATCCTTGGGTTCAGATGTCAATCAATGAAAAAAACAATTCTTATAAATAAATGGTTTCTTGTTATTTCATCTATCTTCCTGCTTGCTTTGGGATGAGACTGTCACAGAAAATATTTTAGAAGAGCTATTTTGATACAGATTCATGTCTCAGAAGTTTAAGATGTTCTGTCAAAAACCACTTCTGTGGAAATTTAGTTTTATGAAATAGAGAAAAATCAGTTTCCTCAAAATTCATTGGGGAAAATAAACTTTTGGGTGCTTTTGGAAATACATTAAGCTAACATGTCACATAGAGAGAAAGAGAGAGAGACTGTGTTAGAATTAGATCATAGTAGGGGGGTGGTGTTTAATTTTCTTATTTGCTAAGTAATTTTTTTCTACTGGAAAACAGTTTAAATATTAACAATATTGTCTCAGGTAATTATAGCCTTTAATTCCATATTCTGTGTTCATATATGTTCCTTATACTCTAATTTCCAAACCATGCTTTAGTTCATATTTTGGTACAATTTTTTGACAGACACAGAAACATGTTCTTAGAAATATAATGATTGCTGTCTTCAGTCATAGGAGCAGCCTGATTATTAGTGATACTGAATCTTCTGAAGCTTCTTATTTCCTTGGTAATTTCACTAAAACCAGCCGCATATTAGTATGTGATAAGAAAATAAGGAACCGCTGGCTGGTTTGCTCAGTGGTAGAGCGTCGGCCTGGCGTGCAGGAGTCCGGGGTTCGATTCCCGGCCAGGGCACACAGGGAAGTGCCCATCTGCTTCTCCACCCCTCAGACAGAGAGGTCCTTCCTCTCTGTCTCTCTCTTCCCCTCCCGCAGCCAAGGCTCCATTGGAGCAAAGTTTGCCCGGGCACTGAGGATGGCTCTGTGGCCTCTGCCTCAGGCGCTAGAATGGCCCTCGTTGCTACAAAGCAATGCCCCAGATGGGCAGAGCATCACCCCCTGGTGGGCATGCCAGGTGGATCCTGGACAGGCACATGCGGGAATCTGTCTGACTGCCTCCCCACTTCCAATTTCAGAATAATAAAAATAAAGAAAGAAAATAAAAAAGAAAATAAGGAACAATGAACAGCCCTGCTGTGCCAATAGCTCATCAGCAATAAGATACTACTTTTCTCAACCACTTATGTACTATGAATATATCAGGAATTTATCATGTTAGAGCTATTGGAAAAGAACATGAAGTGCAGAGTATGAAAGTCTGTCTTCCTGTAAAATGCCATCATCTCTGTAAACTAAAGATATGCTTAAACTCACAGTACATATACAAACATTTTTATTTAATGTATTTAAATGCATATTTTATTAAAGGAAGAAAGAGATGAGTGTGTGTGTGTGTATTTCTTAACTAGTCAAATTGGTTACATGTATACTGTGAAATCACACAGAAGGTAACATGATTATATGATCAATGTGGGAAACAACAAATGTAACTCAGAATTATATGTTTACTAGGCCTGAGGCACCTTTCTAAGTGTATACATTTCTTTAATCAATTAATTCTTATAATAACTATTAGATAAGTTTCATTATCATCTTTAAATGTAAGAAAACTGAGGTTGAAAGATGTAGAATAAACCCACGCAAGGTCAGACAGCTCATATTGGTGGAACCAGAATTTAACCGAGCCAGTGTGACTTCAGAATTGGCTCTATTATTCTTTATAATGCACTTCTGCACAGCGAAATAGAACCCTACTTTTCTCTGGACAGTTAATGGCATGCTGTCATGTCTTCAGGAGTCTGTGGGAGATGTGAAGTGGAGAATTGGGCAATGTGCTGCACTTAAGGACTTCATAAAGGATTCTCTGGTTTCTGGGTTATTTTGCTGAATTGGGGAATTTAAATATAGAGAATATATAAATCAGGAGAATTTTAGTAGAAACTAACTTAAGGTAGTTGAAACACTTTCAGAGAATCTCTTTAAAAGATACTGAGTTTTGCCTGACCAGGCGGTGGTGAAGTGGATAGAGTGTTGAACTGGGAAGCAGAGGACCCAGTTTTGAAACCCCGAGGTTGCCAGCTTAAGCACAGGCTCATCTGGTATGAGCAAGGCTCACCAGCTTGAGCCCAAGGTTGCTGGCTTGAGCAAGGGTCACTAGCTCTGCTGTAGCCCTCTAGTCAAGGCACATGTGAGAAAGGAATCAATGAAAAACTAAGGTGTCACAAGGAAGAATTGATGCTTCTCATCTCTCTTCCTTCCTGTCTGTCTGTCTGTCTGTCTCTCTCTCTCTCTCTCTCACACACACACACACACACACACACACACACACACACACGATACTGAGTTTTTTATGGAGTAAGTATAGCAAAGGAACCCAGGAAAATAGTCTCCTCTTTTAATTGGAGACTATTTTAAGACTTTCTTCTTCTGCATCTCTCTATAAATCAAAATCTGCTCTGTTTCATTCCATTGGTCTACAGACTTCTCTGGTTTACAGGACAGAAACATGGCTCTTTCTAGTGCCTAAATTTGCATGAATAGTCAGGCTGACTCAATTAGCCTTTGTTTTAATGCCAATCTCCCAACGCATATTCTTAAATCAATATATTAACTCAAGTATCTGGGAATAGCACCAAGAGTTACTTGGTCAGTTAATTAAAACAAAAATTCCAAGTTTGGTTATCCCAAATTAAATTGAGATCTCATAGCCCGACCAGGCAGTAGTGCAGTGGGTAGAGTGTCAACCTGGGACACTGAGGACCCAGGTCTGAAACTCTGAGGTCACTAGCTTGAGCACGGGCTCATCCAGCTTGAGCACAGGGTTGTCTGCTTGAGTGTGGGATCATAGACATGACCCTATGGTCGCTTGCTTGAACGCAAAGGTTGCTGGTTTGAGCCCAGAGGTTATTGGTTTGAAGCCCAAGTTTGCTGGCTTCAGCCTAACCAAAGTCATTGGCTTGTGCAAGGGGTCACTAGCTCAGCTGAAGTCCCCTGGTCAGGGTACATATGAGAGAACAATCAATGAAGAACTAAAGTGCTGCAACACCAAGTTAATGCTTTTCATCTCTCTCCCTTCCTGTATGTCTCTCTCTTTCCCTAAAAAGAATATAAAAAATTTAGAAAAATAAATTGAGATCTCATAACTCCCTTGGAATACTGCAAAGAATAGTATCCAGGCCTGACCTGTGGTGCTGCAGTGGATAAAGCGTCGACCTAGAAATGCTAAGGTCGCCGGTTCGAAACCCTGGGCTTGCCTGGTCAAGACACATATGGGAGTTGATGCTTCCAGCTCCTCCCCTCTTCTCTCTCTCTCTCTCTCTCTCTCTCTTTCTCTCTCCCCTCTCTCTCCCTTTCTCTCTCCTCTCTAAAATGAATAAAAATAAAAAATAAAAATAATAATAAAAAAAAGAATAGTATCCATTGGCTTAAGGAGATCAGAATTTTAGAAAAGATATATTAGACTTAGACTTAACTATCTTCCAGCTTTAACAACTAGGACATAAGGCTTTGAAAAATATTTTAATAAGGGGAACAATGACAATTAAGAGCTCCTTAGTGGAGTTTTGTTTTGTTGTTGTTTTAAAATAAAAGGCTTTGTAGTTCCTAGTTAGTCAAGTAACCACCAAATTTTGGAATTGCCACAGCTGGATCCCAGACTTCCTGAACTAGAAAAGACCTATTTACCTGCTGTGCAGGTAAATTTTGACAACTGATTCTCTGAGGCGAGAGAGCTGGGAGCCCTTGTTTGTGAAATATGCCAATTTCCATGGTGTGAAAATTCCCACCATGCTGTTGAGATGACATCAACCTATCTACATGGCATCACTGAACATGAATGAAGATGAAAGTAAATTCAGACAAAAGACTCTCCTCTCACTGATGCCATCTCAAACACAGCATGAAAAAAAAAAAAAACAGCCTTATAATTCTTCTGAATTACTAATTACAAAATCCATGTGCATAATAAAATTGTTTTTGTCTTTCTCTCTCTAATGTTGGCATGGATTGTTACACAGAAATAACAATAGAATAAGCCTTGGGCTATTTCTTTCTCTATTCAATATTATGTTTCTTGTTAAAAGTAGAACCTGCCCTTAAAAAAAACAAACCCAAAAAACAAAAACACATATTCACTTAGCTGTGCCCTAATAATCAAATAGAAACTTTTTTCTCCTAGAGCATCTATCCACACTGATTTTTCCTATGTCTGTGTTGTCTATATATAAAGTGCAGTGCAATGTGGGTAACAGCTTCATATTCTGAGCATAAAACGCACATACCAAAAGATTTCCATACATAAGAGAATTCTATTTTTAATTTGCTATACATTTTCTTGATTTCTAGTAAGATTGTCATATTTGTGCATATTTACCCTTTTTTTTTCTTTTTTGTATTTTTCTGAAGCTGGAAACGGGGAGGCAGTCAGACTCCCGCATGCACCCAACGGGGATCCACCCGGCATGCCCACCAGGGGGCGATGCTCTGCCCATCTGGAGCGTTGCTCTGCTGCAACCAGAGCTATTCTAGTGCCTGGGGCAGAAGTCAAGGAGCCATCCCCAGCGCCCGGCCATCTTTTGCTCCAATGGAGCCTTGGCTGCAGGAGAGGAAAAGAGAGACAGAGAGGAAGGAGAAGGGGAGGGGTGGAGAAGCAGATGGGCGCCTCTCCTATGTGCCCTGGCCAGGAATTGAACCCAGGACTTCCACATACCAGGCCGACGCTCTACCACTGGGCCAACCGTGGTAAATATTTACCCTTTTTATTTTGTGAACTGATTTTTTAAAATCCTTTTTACATTCTCATATTTTATGTTGTTGCTCCTCTTTTTTTTATT
This sequence comes from Saccopteryx bilineata, assembly GCF_036850765.1. NCBI lineage: Eukaryota > Metazoa > Chordata > Mammalia > Chiroptera > Emballonuridae > Saccopteryx > Saccopteryx bilineata. The sequence continues at coordinate 371,435,306 of NC_089490.1, read as the reverse complement.
TCCCTGTAGTAACTCTTTAGATACACCGGGTAACAATCATTTGTTCCATCAACATGTTGAGAATATTTTTACAAGTCTCTGATTATTCTTCCAGTTTTGTTAATTTTTACATAATAAAAATATATTGATATGTAATCTAGTGATATTTATCAATCATTTTCTCTATGCCTTTTTAAAAATTTAATTTATTGGCATGATATTGCTGCTCTGATTAGGTGTCTTTTTTCTATCTGTTTTCCAAATATTAACAATTTTACTCCTCTAAAGAGTAAAATACTAATTATTTGCCTAGTGATGCATTATTAATACAACTAAATATATGTCTTTATTACATAAACAAAGATCTCTAAACTAAGATTAGCTTCAGATAATTTACATTTTCATTAGATTAACTCCTTTTAAAAATTGTAATTAAATTAAAATTGGCATTTAAAAAAATATACAATTACATATTTGATCAAGAAGCTGAAAACTGTGGCCTAAATTCTTTTAATCAAAACAGAAAAAATTGCTTTCATAATTGTTGGGCAGATAGAGTATATTATGCTCACTTTGTTAAATATGACGCTGCCCACGAAGAGGCCGTTGCCCAGGTGATATTAATGTGTGTTGAGAATCCTTGTAGCCTGGGGCTTGGTTTTGGGATTAAGCCTTTCCCACCTCATTTTGATGTGGGGTGGTACAATCCAATCATGCCTCAGAGAAGTGACTTTGTATTAGAGGCTTCCCTACTTTGTATATTGGATTAGAGGTTGTGAAGCTACAGTATAAAGTGGGGGCGGAACGGGAGTTTGCCCTCTTGGTTCCTGAGATTATCATTAGAAGGGAGAGCAGAGGAGAGCAGAGAAAGGTCACGTGGAGGAGGCCAGGAGAAGCAGCCAAGATGGTGGAGTGCTGAGTGAGATGCCAGTTTGTGTAGAGTTTGTATTTGGGATAAGGAAGGAGATGGGGAACAGAGGTGAATAAGTCTGGTGAGCTAGAACCCTTTGATTCTAGGAAACTTGGATAAGTCAGTAGCTTTGTGAGCAATGAATGTGAGTGGGTTTTGGAGCCCAGTGTGTATTTTTACTTGCCCGCCGGGTGCAAGCTAGAATTAAAGACTATGGCCCATCAGTTTTTGGCTCCGCTGTTTCTTTGCCGACTGTCCAAATCCAATTCGAACCTGCATGTGAATGGCCCCGATGGCGGCTCCTGGCTTTACAATAATCTAACATAAAAATATTATTTATTAATAAAACATTAAGAATTAAAAAAATTACATGAGAAAAGTCATTTAAATGCTTTGAGTAGGAACTCAGAGAATAGATAAAATTTGATGCAATGACTTATGCTTAAATGTTCCCTTGTGGCCTATAGAAATAATGTACTTGACAGACATAGTAGCTAAAAAAATATTCCACTTAGTTGTTGCAGTTGAGATTGGGTCAGTTTTCCAGATGATTTTTGTTGGTCAAATAAGTTTGTAAATATAATATATATGTTTACTCACTTATAGTTTGCATTGGGTGTGGGAGACAGCTATAAGCAAGCAGGGTTATCATAGCCTAAGGCTTAAGCCTTTCCCACCTTTTTAATCCTGAAATCTTTTCAAAACTAAGCTTTTCCCCACACCCTTGACTGTTGCATGATGTGGCCTGGTGCACTCTCATGAGGAATCCTACTATGCCTCAGATAAGTGATTTTGCATCAGAGACTTCCTTGTTTGTGTATTGGATTAAAGGTTTTGATTTTTACACTATAAAATGGGGCAGAGGAGCCCATGCAGGAGGAGAGCAAAGAAAGGTCATGTGGAAGAGAGGAGAAGCAGCCAAGATGGCGAAATTCTGAAGGAGAAGCCAGTTTGTGCAGAGTTTGTGTAGAGAGAAGGTGTTGGGCAGATAAAATATATTATGCTCACTTTGTTAAAGATGGCGCTGCCCACATGAAGGCTGTCGCCCAGGTGATATTAATGTGTGTTGGGGGCGGGTTGTGGGCAAGCAGAATCCTTGTAGCCTGGGGCTTGGTTTTGGGATTAAGCCTTTCCCACCCTTTTTGAAATGGGGTGCTACAATCCAATTATGTCTCAAAGAAGTGACTTTGTATTAGAGACTTCCCTATTTTGTATATTGGATTAAAGGTTTGGGTTTCTACACTATAAAATAGGGGCAGAACGGGAGCTTGCTCTCTTGGTTCCTGAGATTAGTGTTAGAGACCAGAGCAGAGAAAGGCCACGTGGAGGAGGCCAGAAGAAGCAGCCAAGGCGGAGTGTTGAGTGAGAAGCCAGTTACTGCAGAGTTTGTGCAGGGAGAAGGAAGGAGATGGGGAACAGAGGTGAATAAGTCTGGTGAGCTAGAAACCTTTGATTCTAGGAGAACTCGGATTAAGTCAGTAGCTTTATGAGCATTGAATGTGAGTGGGTTTTGGAGCCCAGTGTGTGTTTTTACTTGCCCGCCGGGTGCAAGCTAGAATTAAAGATGACAGCCCATCAGTTTTTGGCTCCGTTGTTTCTTTACTGACTGTCCGAATCCAATGCGAATCTGCATGGGCTGGGCTGCTGTGATGGTGGCCCTGGCTGCTGGCTTTACAGAAGGAGATGGGGAACAGAGGTGAATAAGGCTGGTGAGATAGAAACCTTTGATTCTAGGAAAACTTGGATGAGTCAGTGACTTTGGGAATCCTGAATGGAAAGGGACGTGTTTTCCCATTGTGTGTATTTTTTGCCCGGTGGGTGCAAGCTAGGATTAAAGCTAATGGCTCACCAGTTCTTGGCTTCGTTGTTCCATTACCGTATGTCCGAATTAAATGTGAACCTGTACAGGCCAGGAGGCTGTGATGATGGCCGTGGCTCCTGGTTTTACAATTTTAAATAGAGAATATAATTGTCTGGGATGTTACTAGTTAATGTAACAAAAGAATTTCAATTAAAATATTTATTCTATTTTAAATGGGACTTAAATTTCTAAAAATTACATGTAATTTCAGGGTAGAAATAATTTTAGAAACTTAAATAAATTGATGATTATTAATATTTTTGACCATGGTTAAATTTTATTTTTTTAATTGGACATTCATTTTAATTAGCCAGAAATTCTTGACACTGTACATGATAAAACTATTTTAGCTTAGTGGAATTTTAATTTTTTTCAGAGGGATTTCCCACCCTAAAATATCTTTTCTTAAACACTTTTGCTAAACAAGATTAGTGAGACATTTCAGTTTCTTCAGTTCGGTGAATATTCAATCGAGAAAGGATTTTAGAGATTAACCAAATCCAATTTCTTCATTTGATCAGCCAGGAAAACATTGAAGGTCAAGAGTAGAGAAATGAGTTCTTCAAGATATCATAAGTCATGCCAGCAAAACCAGGTTGGGTCTCTAACTCCCAAACATCAGTGACATATCACTTCTGGAAAAGAGATATCACTTCTTAGATAAAAATTGTGCTACTAATAAAGTTCATATCCCTTTAAATTAAAGAAATAAGTTTTAAATGCATTTATAAGAAGCATGGTAGAGATGGAATATTATAGGTATAAATATGCATATGTAGATAAATGCAGGGAGTAAGAGTTCTGCTAGTCAGGGAGGATGGGCTTTGATTAAAGGTCGGAACTTCCGAGACTGGGAAAAATGGCTTCTTAAGTATGGCATTAACCGTATTTCTCCAGATCAGAGAAACTATAAGGAACCCTACTTCTGGCAAAGCCAGTAGTTTCTCTCATTTTTTAGCCTTTGGGTTGAGTTTAACAGGAAAGAATGAAACAATTCTGAATGGCCTGAAGGCAACTACATTCATTACCAGTGTCTCAGAGACCTCCTAGAGGTCCTGCCTAGTTTACTTGAGATGCATCTCTAGGGAATAACAACGAAACAAACTACACTAATAAGACTCCAGCAGACAGCCCAGGGGGATGAGTTTAGCAAACACATGTAGACTGCCTGAAGAAAATGGGAGAGACTGGAAGGAAAGTGACCTGGCAAGAGGTTTAAATACAGACTGATTCTGATAAAGAACTTTGAATGAAAAAACAAATATAAAAACATGGAAAGCATGTCTTTACATTCTAGAATTGTGCTTTATTTAAGAAGCAATTACAAGCACATCTCATTTGATTGTGCTTTGCTTAATTTCTGTGCATCATTGATGCTGCGTTTGTTTGTATTTACAAATTGAAGGTTTGTGGTAACCCTGTCACATAGAACAAATCTATTGGTTTTATTTTTCTGGTATCAGTTGTTCACTCTGTCTGTCACATGTTGGTAAGTTTTTCAAATGTTTTCATTATTATTACATTTGTCATGTGATCCAGTTCAGTGGAGAAAGTAACTGAAGATACGGTAGAAAATAACAAGAGAAACAATTCAACGTGAAGCCTAAAGATGTGACTGAATTGTCGCAGTCTCATAATAAAACTCTAATGAATGAGGAGTTGCTTCTTATGGATGAGCAAAGAGAGTGGTTTTCTGAGATGAAAACTACTGGAGAGGATGCTGCAAAGACTATTGAAATGACAACAAAAAATTTAGAATAGCAGTGGCAAGGCTTGAGAAGACTGACTCCAGTTTTGAAAGAAGTTATACTGTGGGTAAAATGCCACCAACAGCATCACACACTATAGAGAAATCATTTGTGAAAGAGAGAGTCAATTGATGTGGCAAACTCTATTGTCTCATTTTAAGAAATTGACACAGCCACCCCGACTGTCAGCCACCACCCTGATCAGCCAGCAATTATCAACATCAGGCAAGATCCTCCACCAGCAAAATATTTAGAACTGGCTGGAAGCTCAGATGAGGATTAAAATTTTTTAGTATTAAAGAATTGTTTAAGATTTTTTACATTTCTTTTAGACACAAGACTATTGCACACATAATAGACTACAGTATATTATAAACAAAAGCCTTCATGTGCACAGGAAAACCAAAAAATTTGTGCAATATTTATTTTGTTGTGATATTTCATTGGGGTGGTCTGGAACTAAACCTGCAATATCTCAAAGGTATGCCTGTAGTTTATTTTTAAAAATAACATCAGATTCATACTTTCAAAGGTGTAATAAAGAGTAACATTAGATTAACTCTGTCACACTTGTCTTTGGGGGTAAAGTCTAAGTTTGCTCTAAGAGTGGGTGCTGGCCTGACCAGGCGGTGGCACAGTGGATAGAGTGTTGGACTGGGATGCTGAGGACCCAGGTTCGAGACCCCGAGGTTGCCAGGTTGAGCGTGAGCTCATCTGGTTTAAGCAAAAGCTCACCAGCTTGGACCCAAGGTCGCTGGCTCGAGCAAGGGGCTACTCGGTCTACTGAAGGCCCGCAGTCAAGGCACATATGAGAAAGCAATCAATGAACAACTAAGGTGTCGCAATGTGCAACAAAAAACTAATGATTGATGCTTCTCAACTCTCCATTCCTGTCTGTCTGTCCCTGTCTATCCCTCTCTCTGACTCTCTCTCTGTCTCTGTAAAAAAAAAAAAGAGTGGGTGCTGTAAGGGTGATTGGAGCCTGGCATAGAAATAGGGCACAGGGAGATTGCTCAAGAAATGCACTGAAAAAATAGAATGCTGATATCACACCCACCACATGCTGGCATCAAAGCTATAATTACAAATAAAAAATTTTTAAAAAGTACACCACTAGTCATAAAGGGATCTTTCTGCAAAGTTCCACAAGATCCTCAAGGAATTTGAAAGTAACTTGCAAAAGTATTTTCATTCAATGGTGTATAATGTATTGATGGGGTAAAAAAATTAATTTGTCATTACTTGCTTAGAGTTCTCTTGCCAACACTCCACCCATTCTTTCACAATTCCTTTCTTAATAATAGATCAGGTGTACTGTCTCTGCTTATTTACTTTTCATAGAAAGAAGTTGGCTAACTGAGGTGATGGAAATCATCCTTAGTTGTAACATGCAATCATTTGACTTTACTTTTTAGCAGGATGTATTTCTCACCTCTTTGGGAACTGATCCATGACTTGATTCAGAAAATTACCTTGAGACAGGGAAGCAGTCATTCTAGGTATATTCCACTTAAAGAAACCGTTTCTTTTTAATCTGTTAGGATATGAGCAAAACTAAAATTGTCATCCTGTTTATTACTAGGTGCAATGGATTTATCTAATCATTTTGCAACACTGTTTAATAATATGCTCATTGTATTTGAAGTCTGTCTAGTGTTCACCTAATGAGTGTTTACTGTTTAGTGTACATTAATATGTAATGCTTAATACAGTATCATGTATCTGATTTATATCACAATAAAAATATAGCCTAACAAATTTTACACAGATTTAACACTTATTTCCAGTAATATGGTCTCATAGTTGCTTAATTGTAAACAAGTTTTTGTTTTGTTTTGTTTTTGTATTTTTCTGAAGTTGGAAATGGGGAGAGACAGTCAGACAGACTCTCACATGCTCCCGACCAGGATCCACCTGGCACGCCCACCAGGGGTCGACACTCTGCCCACCAGGGGGCGATGCTCTGCCCCTCCGGGGCGTCGCTCTGTTACGACCAGAGCCACTCTAGCACCTGGGGCAGAGGCCAAGGAGCCATCCCCAGCGCCCGGGCCATCTTTGCTCCAATGGAGCCTCGCTGCGGGAGGTGAAGAGAGAGACAGAGAGGAAGGAGAGGGGGAGGGGTGGAGAAGCAGATGGGTGCTTCTCCTGTGTGCCCTGTCCGGTAATCGAACCCAGGACTTCTGCACGCCAGGCCGACGCTCTACCACTGAGCAAACCGGCCAGGGCCAAACAAGTTTTTAATAAAATTTAAAATGGGAATACATGTGGAGATCATGAATAGGTGTGCGTAGGATAGATGTTCTTATGTTAATAGATACCTGTGGTTAGGATTAACTTTTCTGATGAAAATTTTTAAATAACTTGAATTTTGTACCTCAAACATTTATGAACTAAAAGATCAGATGTTTCAAGGAACTGCAGTAAATGGTTTAAAGATAATTTGGTGTGGCCATGACTTTGACAGAGTAGATGGCTATAAAAAATTGATAAATATAATTGTGTGTGGATGTGTGTGTGTATCTATATCTATCTATCCGTCTGTCTATCTATCATCTATCTATCTATCTAGATATATATATAGACATATATATATATACAAATCTACATACACAAATCTACATTCACATACACAGAGAAAATATATTGAAGGCAAGATATATGTTATCATGTACAGTATAATATAGAATTTTAAATACATATATGTAACTAAATTAATAACAAGGTATTATATAAGTTTTAAATCAGTGACTGGTGTGATGTGTCTTTGTTCTTTACCAGCCGAGTGCATTGCATTTGTTGTGTGTGTTTACCTTGTCCCTCACCCTGAGTGTAATCAAATGACATGGTACCTCTCTGTCCTCAACCACCTGTGTCAGCATGCCTGGCCTTTTCAATTTCATGAAACAGCATTCCTGGAGGAAGAGCACTGTAAGACTGTCAGAGAGTCTTTATAATTGTATAGTTGTTAAAACATGTACTATTCTTTACAAAACTCTATCCACAAAGTAATTTTAAATTAATTAATGTATAGAAATATGTTACATTTGAGAGTGAAATAATGTGCTTTATAGTGGTGGAGTGTGAACTTCATTTCCAGGTAACCTGGTTCAGTTTTGGATCTATGTTTAAGACTTGCTTGTGGAGCAGTTTTGTTTTTATTTATTTAAGAGTTCTGTCCCACAACTTATTAACTATAATATCAGAAACAAAAGTGGAATCTATCTTTTAAGGTAACCACTATGATGACATGTGAAAGAACATATAAAGTGCTTGGAGCAATACAGGCTCATAGTGATTAATCAATAAAGACTTGCTCTTCTTAGGTGCACAAATCCAAACCCTTTAAAGATGAATATATGACTTGCTTATTTATAAAACTACTTCACCATGAAATGTATTCTTTAAAACAACAGTGTTGCCTGACCTGTGGTGGCACAGTGGATAAAGTGTCGACCTGGAAATGCTGAGGTCACCGGTTCGAAACCCTGGGCTTGCCTGGTTAAGGCACATATAGGAGTTGATCCTTCCAGCTCCTCTCCCCCTTCTCTCTCTCTGTCTCTCCCTCTCCTCTCTAAAATGAATAAATAAAATAAATAAATAAAAAAACAAAAAAACAACAGTGTCCAAAATTTAAAGTTTCATGCGTTCGTGAAATAAAAGAAATAAACCTTGCAGTATATTTACAATATATTCATATATGTAAAGAATATAGCATGAGTGATACAGGCAGACTATGAAAAAATTAGGTTTCTAAGAAGAAAAGATTGTATATTAAAAAAGGAAACTAAAAGGGGATGGATGTAAGGTGAGCATTGAAGCTTGGTTACACATTGGGAGACAGAGGAAGAAAATAAGCTTTTCATATAAGAAGACAAATACATACAAAGGCATGGCATTTCATTCATTCATTTATTCACCAAATATTTATCAGTGAATTTTAGTCTAACAGGCACCATCCTAGGCATTGACAGTATAACAGTAAAATAGATAAAATATTACCCTTATAGAATTTATTTTCCAAGAAAAAGGAACAGTCAAAAAACAGACATACATTTTAAATGCATAATACTATATCAGCTTTTTATAATTTCTGTTTTAAAACATAAAGCCACATAAGAACATAAGAGTGTGATGAGGTGAATTATCATTTTCTACTGGAAGTTAAGGATAACCTAACTGATAGGTAACATTTGAGTAGAAGACAGAAAGAAATGAGGGGGGAAATTACAGTATAGCTTAGGGACTATATTAAAAGGAGAGAGGAAAGGTATCTTCAAAATCTTGAGTAGAGAAATTTTTTATCCTGTTTTAATAATATCAAAGAACAGAGTTGTTGCAGTAGATGAAGCAAAAAGAGGGTATTAGGAGAGGTCAGAAAAACAGTATTTGGCCAGACCATATAGGATTATGCTGGTTACTAAAAAAAAAAAAAAAAAAAAAAAAGGATGAATTTTAAAGCCACTGAGATACTTGGGAATAGTGAAATTGCACAAATATTGTTTATTTGTCTTGGTATCTGTTACTACCCTTTCTATCAAGTTCTCTTTTTTATATTAGCTAGAAAGCTGTGCATTTCCCAGAGCCCCTTGTAATTAGGGATATGGTGTTTGGGTTTTAAAAGTGAGAAAGATTCTCATCAGACTTGGAAAGCAAAAACAACTGGCCCTGGCTGGTTTCAGTGGTAGAGCGTCGGCCTGGCGTGCAGGAGTCCCGGGTTCGATTCCCAGCCAGGGCACACAGGAGAAGCGCCCATCTGCTTCTCCACCCCTCCCCCTCTCCTTCCTCTCTGTCTCTCTCCTCTCCTCCCGCAGCCAGGGCTCCATTGGAGCAAAGTTGGCCTGGGCACTGAGGATGGCTACATGGCCTCTGCCTCAGGTGCTAGAATGGCTCTGGTTGCAACAGAGCAACGTCCCAGATGGGCAGAGCATTGCTCCCTGGTGGGCATGCCGGGTGGGTCTCGGTCAGGCTCATGCGGGAGTCTGTCTGACTGCCTCCCCGTTTCCAACTTCAGAAAAATACAAAAAAAAAAAAAAACCCCAAAAAACCAACAAAACAAACGAAAAAAAACAATGCAGTTATTATCTCCCACAGACACTTTTTATTTCTAACGATTAAGAATACTGTGGTTGGCCCAGGCCAGTTGGCTCAGTGTTAGGTAGAGCATCAGCATGGCATGTGGAAGTCCTGGGTTCAATTCCTGACCAGGCACACAGGAGAAGTGCTCATCTGCTTCACTACCCTTCCCCTTCACCTTTCTCTCTGTCTCTCTCTCTTCTCCTCCCACAGCCAATGCTCCCCTGGAGCAAAGCTGGCCCAGGTGCTGAAGATGGCTCCATGGCCTCTGCCTTAGGTGCTAGAATGGCTCTGGGTACAACAGAGCAATGACTCAGATGGGTAGAGTATTGCCCCCTGGTGGGCATGCCGGGTGGATCCCCTGTCAGACGCAAGCAGAAGTCTGTCTCTCTTCCTCCCCACTTCTCATCAGAGGGGGGAAAATAAAAGAATATCGTGGTTTTCCTAATAGATATGCTATACAATAGAAGAAATTAACTTTTATAGATAGAAACCTGGGATTGATTTTCTGACCAATCAGAATATTGTGGTGACCTTAACAGTGGTTCTCAGTGTGTGTGCCAGGGCTCACTGTGCGCCCTAGAAGATTTCCAGGTGCACCGTATGGTATTCCAGAGAAATATGTGCCTGTTGGGGACCAAAAAACTGATAGGGTTTTTGGAGTTTAGATTTTTGGGGGACAGATGGGTGGGGAATTGGCTATAAGCTGACAGTCTGCCCAGTCCCCCACCTCATTGCCTGATTAGGTTGCAAAAGGCTGTTAAGCTGTGGTGCTGGATTGTTTACACTACCCCCCATGTTCCCTGGAAAGACTGGCGGCAAGTTTCTTCTATCCTTTGTTTGGTGTAAAGTTAAGATGATATGTATGGTGGGGGTTTTCTGCATTCAACACAATTAAGAGTAAAAAGATAGGAATTCTTCAATGTATTGATGAGGAAATGAGAATTTGCCTTTCAAATAGATGCCCAAACATTGAAGAAATCATTAGGACACATCAGGCTCATGTTTCTCATAAACACAAGAATAAAAAAACTTAACACATTCATGCCAGGACCTGCCGAATTTACTAAATCTTATTAAGAATGTATTTATATATATAAAACAATAACTTTTTTGTTGTTTATTTATTTTTAACCCCTCTTTTTTATGAATTCTAAAAAGCATAACTCAAAATATTTAACATAAAAATGTATTTTAATGTGAGAATAAATTTAATTTTTTGGTATTTATTTCATTTCATTACCATAAAAGCACACTTGGACTTTATATATTTTTTAATATTTCATTTAATTATTATAACATATTTCTCAGAAATTCGTATATAGTGCACCTACAATTATTTGTAAGATTTTAAATGCTCCCGAACTTCAAAAAGTTTGAGAACCACTGCCTTATTATCAGGGTGGTTGATGTTATAAAGTGGCAAAAGATTTAGTTGAATAATCTACTTATAATCACTTGGAACAAGATTTAAACAAAGGGCAAGATACCAATGACACCTTTAAGTTTATATCATGATAGCAAAAGCATATTAGAAATGGAGCATGGGTTGGCTGGGGCTATAGATAGTTGCTTTTGACAGTATTATTAAATAGGAAGCTACAGACAACAATACACATCTCAGAATTTCAATTTTCTGATAAAGGCATGGTCAGAAGATGAGAGAGGTATATATAACTAGTATGTAAAAATATTAAAAAATATATTTTATAGCCACAGGGCTACTATAGTCTAAAACAGGGGTCCCCAAACTTTTTACACAGGGGGCCAGTTCATTGTCCCTCAGACCGTTGGAGGGCCAGACTATAAAAAAAAACTATGAACAAATCCCTATGCACACTGCACATATCTTATTTTAAAGTAAAAAAACAAAACGGGAACAAATACAATATTTAAAATAAAGAACAAGTAAATTTAAATCAACAAACTGACCAGTATTTCAATGAGAACTATGCTCCTCTCACTGATCACCAATGAAAGAGGTGCCCCTTCCGGAAGTGCAGCGGGGGCCGGATAAATGGACTCAGGGGGCCGCATGCGGCCCCCAGGCCGTAGTTTGGGGACCTCTGGTCTAAAATTAGGTAAAAATTATTTTCCTCCTGTAGTTTGCTTTAGTTAGTCAAATTAATAATAGGTTTGCCGTGACTGTTAAGTGAAAGTCAGAGCTTTATAGAAAGTGTATAAATTTTTAAAAATTAAAATATAGTAATTTGGGTGAATTCTAACTGTTATGAATCTTAATTGACTGAGGCTCTGGTCCCAGCAGAGTAAGTCATTAGCTTTTTTTGGAGTCACTGCCTAGCTAGAGGAAAGCAATATTCTCCATCTACTAGGCTACTACTCCTCATTGCCTGTAGATTATAACTGAAGACTCAGATCCCATCATCATTCATGGAAACAGGTATAAAGATTGACTGGGTAGTAGAAAAATTATCTATGAAAATATTTATAAGACTTTATTGATGTTCATGAGTAGTAAACTCGGGAATATTTATGTGGAAAAATACTAGGGAAGTCATATAAAAATACAATAGTAATTCATATTTATTGATGTGTGAATATCCTGAAAATTCTCTATCCAATGTGTTAGATCAAAAATCTAAAAGTACTTCTAATAGAAATCAGAGTTGGCTGAAATCTTTACTGAACTAAGGACTATATTAAATTAACTCAGCTACAGAATGTGGTAAAGAAATACAAATAATTAGACTGTAATACTGTAAAGAAAATATTTATTATGTGATAGAAATTTCAGTAAATGAGAAACACTAGAATCATTAAAAACTACTATAGTGTCTGTTACATGTACATAATTTATCAAGACCAGAAATATGGCTATTAAAATAAGTTCTCTTTTCTCAATGGTATGATTAAATAAGCAATGTAAAATAGAAGAATACATAGGCAATTTTATGTCCTATTACATTAATGGCATCTTGTTAATTTGACCTATTGACAAGAAGTAGCATCTATTCTATATATTTTGGTGATATAAATGTGTGAAAAAGGACTATTTCTGTAATCCAAAGGATCTTATGAATCACTCCTAGTGTTTTTAATGAACATCAATTAATATAAAGGGAAATCTAAAAGTATACAATGCAGTAAAAAACACTAAGGGCTCAGATCTTTAAAAATAAAGGTTTTGTTCATTATATATTAGGTGAGAAAATTAAACATGCTAAAGTGGTATCTATGGTCAAAAGGAACAAAGAATGGATAGTGATAGATCCTGCTAAAGAAACAAGAACTGTAATACTTGCAAACATTTTCTGAAACCATCCGGGGCGTTGTTCTGTCACGACCAGAGCCACTCTAGCGCCTGGGGCAGAGGCCAAGGAGCCATCCCCAGTGCCTGGGCCATCTTTTGCTCCAATGGAGCCTCGGCTGCGGGAGGAGAAGAGAGAGACAGAGAGGAAGGAGAGGGGGAGGGGTGGAGAAGCAGATGGGTGCCTGTCCTGTGTGCCCTGGCCGGGAATCGAACCCGGGACCTCCACACGCAAGGCCGACGCTCTACCACTGAGCCAACCGGCCAGGGCCTATCTCATGAATTCTTAAAGTAAATTAAGGGACATAAAAAGAGTTTCTGTTTCCAACTATTCTTTAAACTGTCAATTTTCATCTTCTAGGTGCATTGTGGTACAAAAATTTAATGACCATTGTTACAAGCTTTGATAATTCTTGAAATGCTTTAAAGTAAGTGAGCTGCATATTCAAACTCATTTCAGAAATGTGTTTCTAGCAGGACTGTGGAATATAGATATGTATAAGGCAAGCATCAAAGGAGATTTTCTCATGCTGATGGCCAGAGACTAATTTTAAGTTATTGCAATAATGTAGAAGACTGATGATAGATAATAGTGGAAGCAGAAATACCTTAGAGGACAGAATTGAAAAATTTGCAGATTACTCTGATGCAGCTTAATGACAGAAAAATAAAGGGGAAAGAAAAAGAAGTTAAGGATGAATAAGAAATTCCTTATATAGCCGATGAGATAGCAATAAAAAATTAAATGCAATGTTGGTATTCTAGATATGGATGATAATTATTCAATTTGTCTCTTTCAGAATACTTGAGACTATTATTAAGTAATTTAATTTTAAATATCTCTCGTTCAAACTCTGGAAGACATACACAATCAGGGAATACTTAGGTAAGGCATTGAATACGATCTCATGGATAACAGTTAGTAATGTTTTGGTTAGTAATATTTCTATTCATTTCGGTGTAACAACCAAAGATAAGAACAGCAGCTAAGGAATTATGTATGTAGACAATATGGTATGTTGAATAAATGAACAAATAAACTGACAACATTATCTCCCTTGTTATTAGCACCAGCAGTCTTGACTTTCAGTGGGAGTGTTGAGCATCCACAAAGACAAGATGTCAATTAGTTGAAGTCTCCAATCCTCCTCCCCCAAATTTGAACCATTTTCAAGAAATATGCTGTTATACTGGAACACAGAAGAAATTATAATTATAGTATTGCTTGTAAAAGTAATCTCAAAGAGAAAATAAAATACAAACAGGAAAGCCCTCTTATGCTTGGTCAGCTTTCAAAAGTGAAGCAACTAGTGTCAAACACTAACAAACTAAATCTTTGATTCTCCTCATTATGTAACTCATCATAGTGCAATGTCAGCTTAAATAGCCTTTGCATTTGCATTACTAAATCTCTTTCCACAGAAACAGGAAGATAATTAAAACATTGTCAGATCTCAGTTCAGCAGGGAATAGTAATCATAGGCTGAGTATCATTTACTCCATCAAAGGACGTTTGATAAAATTAAAGGTTATATTCTAAGAACAAAACAGAGCTTGCACTAACTTTAGCCACACACTGTGACTTGCAGGAATTTTATGCAGATAGGTATCTCTTCTGAGATGGCATGGTTTCCAGAAAGAGCATGGTGTTATAAAAAATAGGTCTTGGTTATTAAGCAAAAATCCATAGGTGACCCATAAAAAGTTATGCTATTTGTAAATCACACATTGGTTCTGTAGACTTGCATAAGGTAATATATGGAGAAGCTAAATATCAAGACTGGATAAGAGTTCATTTATTGGAGTTCATAGAATTTAGAATTGTGTTCCATTTTTGTCACCAGCTGTGTGACATTGGGTTGGAATTAAGCTACCATGGGTTCCCTAAAAACAAATTAAGAATAAAATAACATTCTTGTAAAATTATATAAGGTAATCTATCTTAAAGACCACGATATTTAAAGCATGCAATGAAGAGTCAACAAATTGTAACTGTCAGTGATGATGAAATATTGGTTGTGGTTGTTTTTCTTTTTAGAAGTCCTTAGCCTCAGACATGTTATTTGTAGTCCTTTGGCTTCCTGGTAAACTAACTTACAGTATTAAAGTAATAATTTGATTCTAAAAAGTTACTTAGAGATTTTATATGATTCTGTAATGCAATACATCATTAAAGTAAAGAAAGATCCAGTACAATCCTGATTCAGAAAACAGTTTTACAAAAGATTTTATAAATTCAAAATGTAATTTTCCACACTTTTTATTAAATCTGTTTTTTCTCTAATCAACGCTGCAACCACCCAAGTCTGAGTTAAGTGATCAGGGAAAAGGGGCTTGTTAATAACATGATACAGAGGGAGGGGATTGAGAAGAACAGGAAGGAGAGTGTTCTGATTTAAATCAGGGGTCAGTAAAAAAGTTTCATTGATGTGATAGCAATGGGCACAGACATGAATGAATGGAGGAGGAACCTTTCTGGGAGGAGTGTCTGCAAATACAGAATGTCCAAGCAGAAGCAACTTGAAGCAATTAAGGAACATCAAGCAGGTCAGTGATTGGAGCCCATGAGCCGAGGATATTTTAAGATACTAGAAAATGAGTTTGGACTTAAGAATAGAATACTTAAGAGCAAAAAAGTAAAACACTACGATTTGAATTTTTTTATCTTTAGTTTTCAGTCCTTTATTAGAAATTTAGTTCGGCATTTCAACTCAGAGACCACATGTTATTTTATAAGAATAATTTCTGATGTTGAAATGAAAGTTACATTTAGAATACTTTCTCATCCTTAAGGTATACAAAAGAACAGCATTTTTAGTAAATTCCTGCCTAGCTGCACTTTCCTAATCTTCCTGCTAGAGAAAGAAGAACTTGAGATCAACACGTTAATATAGTCAAGAAATGGCCCTAGTTCAAGTTCTGTAATGTCTTACAAATCAGCTAGTACATGCCATCTCCATTTTATTAATTCTCTTATACTCAGTGAAAAGGTGCAATTGTCACTTTACAATTTGCTGTACAAATTTGCTGGAAGCACAATTTTAGCTCCTGGTGTTTGCTTCCTTTTCTGACAACCTTTTCATATTCAAGTCTCCCTATAGTACCCACTAGTCTCTTTTAAGAAAACATCCAGAAACACTTGTACCATCTGAAGTGAAGCATCACATCCCAAACACTTTATACTGTAAGGAGAAATAAAATCACAATTCCCAACAACTGACAATGGCAAAGAAATAATGAAATCATATTTCAAAAGAGGGATTATCTAGGAGATTCTATCACATTCATCCTGCATGACAGATGATTAGATATTATTATTAGAATGATTATTAATATTATCCACCTTCAGTACAACCTTTTATGTTCATACTAAATACAACATTAAGTTTCTGTATAAGGAATTTCCAAGACCATCTCAGGTTGGGTAATTCATTGGGGGGATGCACAGAACACAGCACATAGTCGTATTCATAACTATGACTTACTATAGCAAAAGAATACAAAGCACAATCAGAAAAAGGAAAAGAGCATATAAGGCAAAATTCTGAGGAAACCTAGCATAAGCTAACAAGAGTCCTATGGGTTCTCTCTCTATGGAGTCATACACAGTGCACTTAATTCATCCATCAATGAATTCAGTAAAACTCATTTGAGACGCCATGCCAGGGTTTATATTGGAGGGAGTATTGACATAGGACATTTCTGCTTACCATGTAACAAAATTTCAGACTCGCAGGAAGAAATCATGTGCTCAGCATAAACCATATTGTCTGCACAAACTGTTTAGGCACAATGACCCACTGTGATCTGATTAAGAGATTGTGAAAATACTCTTAAAATCCAAGTTTCCAGACGTTAGTCAAAGGCCAGCTTTTGGAGCATACTTTCTAAGGAGAGCTATCTCCGGGCTGACATATCATCTACATTGGACAAACTAAAAATTTGGTGACACTTTGGCAAGGTAATTACTATGTAAAAGGGTATGTGTGTGTGTGTTTACATGTATATATATGCACATTCAGTTTGTTATTATTATGAAGAAAAATAAAGCAAGGAAAGGGTATAACATATGATAAAAACAGAGTACTAGGGTTAATGATAAAGCTGAATAGAGAATTTCTTTAAGAAAAGGGGGTGTTACTTGAGTAGAGACTTCAAAGAAGTGAAATGTATAAACATTGGGAGTAAGAACATGCAAGAAAGAGATGATAGTAATAGCAAAGGTCCTATGCCAGTTTAATTTTAATAGCAAATAAACAGAAAGGTCAGTGTGAGTTGAACAGAATGAGCCATGAGGAGAATAGAATGATAAGAGTGCACGAAAGGTAGAGCAGACTAAGAAGGCCCAGCAGGCCAGGGTAAAAATCTTTTCTGTTAAAATGATTTCAAATTCACTGTGAAATGGGAAACCACTGAAAAGCAAACTGCCTTACAAATTGGACTCATCTGTTGGCTTTTCTCACCTGCTTCTCTCTTCCACAACAGGAGTTTTTAAAAACTTCCCCGTTGTGCCACCAACAGAACTTTTTGCTTGTTTGTTTTCTAGAAATCATCTCTCTCGATATAAATATTGTTGGTCAAATAAGTTTGTAAATATGATATATATGTTTGCTCGCTTATAGTTTGCACTGGGTGTGGAGGACAGGCTGTAAGCAGGCAAGGTCCTTATAGCCTAAGGCTTCGTTTTAAGTCTAAGTCTTTCTCATCATTTTAATACTAAGATCTTTTCAAAACTAAGCTTTTCCCCACACCCTTGACTGTTGCATGATGTGGTGTGGTGCACTCTTATGAGGAATCCCATTTATGCCTCAGATAAGTAAGTGGCTTTGTATCAGAGACTTTCTTATTTGTATATTTGCTTAAAGGCTTTAATTTCTACACTATAAAATACAGCAGACTGAGGACTCTCTCTCTCAGATCCTGCCATCAGCATTGCATAGGAGAGGCAGCCTAGATGGCAGAGTGCTGAAGGAGAAGCCAGTTTGTGCAGAGTTTGTGCAGAGAGAAGGAGATGGGGAACAGAGGTGAATAAGTCTGGTGAGAGAGAAACCTTTGAATCTACGGCTATTAAGATGAGTCAGTAGCTTTGAGAGCTGTAAAGCCAGAAGCCAAGGCCAAGGCCACTATCAAAGCAGCCTTCTGGCCTATGCAGGTTCGCATCGGATTCGGACAGTCGGTAAAGAAACAGCGGAGCCACAAACTGATGGGCCATAGTCTTTAATTCTAGCTTGCACCCGGCGGGCAAGTAAAAATACACACTGGGCTCCAAAACCCAATCGCATTCAGTGCTCACAAAGCCACTGACTTATCCGAGTTTCCTAGAATCAAAGGTTTCTAGCTCACCAGACTTATTCACCTCTGTTCCCCATCTCCTTCCTTATCCCAAATACAAACTCTACACAAACTGGCATCTCACTCAGCACTCCACCTTCTTGGTTGCTTCTCCTGGCCTCCTCCACATGACCTTTCTCTGCTCTCCTCTGCTCTCTCTTCTGATGATAATCTCAGGAACCAAGAGCACAAACTCTGTTCTGCCCCCATTTTATATTGTAGTTTCACAACCTCTAATCCAATATACAAAATAGGGATGTCTCTAGTAGAGTCACTTCTCTGAGGCATGATTGGATTGTACCACCCCACATCAAAAAGGGTGGGAAAGGCTTAATCCCAAAACCAAGCCCCAGGCTACAACGATCCCCAACACACATTAATATCACCTGGGCGATGGCCTCACGTGAACAACGTCATCTTTAACAAAGTGAGCATAATATATTTTATCTGCCCAACAAGAGCCCTGAATGGAAAGGGAAGTATTTTCCCACTGTGTGTATTTTCTCACCCACCAGGTGTGAGCTAGGATTAAAGGTAATGGCCCACCAGTTCTTGGCTCCGTTGTTTCATTACCGTCTGTCTGAATCAAATGCGAACCTGCAAGAGCCAGGCAGCTGTAATGGTGGCGGTGGCTACTGACACAAAAATCATATATCCCTCAGGGACCTAGCCTTTCCTCTTCTAGATAATCTACAACCCCTAAGGCAGAAGAGAGTAGCTAGAACCTGACTAAAGTTCATGGATCTGAAACACTGACAAGGTAAAGATAATATCTTGACCTGAATTATGTTTCAGCTCCTGAGCCCTAAGGTAAAAATGACCCCTGGCTATGCTCCCTGGGTGGCGCTATTCATAGTAAACTAGCCAATATATTTTCATGGCCAGTCTCTGTATTTAGTGCTTGGTTCTTCTGAGCACTAACCACTAAACTAGTGGACACTCTCAGTTCAATAACATGTTCA
Organism: Saccopteryx bilineata; assembly: GCF_036850765.1. NCBI lineage: Eukaryota > Metazoa > Chordata > Mammalia > Chiroptera > Emballonuridae > Saccopteryx > Saccopteryx bilineata. The sequence continues at coordinate 371,416,174 of NC_089490.1, read as the reverse complement.
TTATTTGAACCCACATTTTTAATAAGCATCTTAGGCAATTCAGAAACTCAATGAACTTTAAATTCCGTTACTCGGTAATTGCCAAATATAATATAAATTTCTAAGAACTAGATATAGTGTAGAAAATTCTCTGAAACTATTCCTTTACCTTGAAACCCTTTTGGTGTATCATATTTCTTAAAATCAGTCATGAAAAAGACACTTTAGGATATGTTGCAATGTGGATTCCTTCATTAGTATGAGCATAGATAATTATAAGGATAAAATGTTTTGATCATCCAAACAGATATCATGTATTAAATTTGAAAATTAAAGGAAATGATTGATGGTTGAATATCAGTAACAAGGTCTGATAACTTGATCTTTGGATAAAAACACTTTCAAATTTCTTTTCTTTGTGCTTCTTAGATGTTTATAAAAACTTAACAAGATAGTGTTCATAAAATTTTCAAGATTTTTCAAGGAGAAAGCAAGAGATAAGTCTAAATAATTATAACTTGCAAGTATCATGTCTTATATCTTAGCTAACTATTGCTGACACTGACTTTCACTTGTGAGAACACAAGGGAATGTGGATTCTTGATAAAGCTCTCTCCACCTCACTCCTTGGAGAAAAAAAAATGCAGAAAATGTTCCAGAAGATTGCAAATGCTGAAAACAAGGAGAATTTCCCCCTTTCCTATAAGATAGTTTAAAGCAAGCATGCCATACTAAAAGTAAGATTTGGCTGAGAAGTTACCCCAGGGACAGGAGGTAAATCTCACAATATTGTGCCGCCTCCACCCATGACTGGGGCCACTGGAGCTTCTCAACCCCAGAGTTGTGTGCACTGGTCCTGCAGCAGTTGAAGAGAGGAGAAAGATCAGCAGTTATGTGTGTGTCCGTGGAGGGATGAATAGGTGGAGTACCAAGGAAGTTTAGGGTTGTGAAATTATTCTGTGTCATCCCATAATGATTGATACATATCATTATACATTTTTCTAAACCTATGGAATATAGAACACCAAGAGTCAACCTTCCTGTAAACTATAGACTTTTGGTGATTATGATGTGTCAATGCAGGTTTATTAATTGTAATAAATATTACAAATTGATACATATCATTATACATTTTTCTAAACCTATGGAATATAGAACACCAAGAGTCAACCTTCCTGTAAACTATAGACTTTTGGTGATTATGATGTGTCAATGCAGGTTTATTAATTGTAATAAATATTACAAATTGATACATATCATTATACATTTTTCTAAACCTATGGAATATAGAACACCAAGAGTCAACCTTCCTGTAAACTATAGACTTTTGGTGATTATGATGTGTCAATGCAGGTTTATTAATTGTAATAAATATTACAAATATATCATTTTGGTGGAATGTTGGTAATTCCTGTGTAGAGCCAGGAAATACTTGGGGAATCTCCGTGTTGTCTTCTCAATTTTGCTGTGAAAATTAAAGATCTAAAAAAAAAAAGTCTTAGAAACAAAAACTGTCAAAAAACTAAGAATATAAGAAATCTTTCTTAAGTTGATAAAGAACAAACTACAGCTAAGGTAACATCATTCTTAAAGAAAAAAGACAGTGCTTATTCCTTAAGAACAAGGACAAGGCAAGAGTATCCGGATTTGCCACCGCAAGTCATCAGAATATTGCAAGTTCTACATCACAGTACCTAAAAGTAAGTAAACCAGTTGAAAAGATACTCTGCCCATTTGCAGATGGCTTGATTATTTATGTAAAAAATCCCAGGGTATCTACAAAAATATATATATATATAATTAATTAATAAGTGAATTCAGGTTTTCTGCTGGATAAAACCAACATATGTCAATTATTTTCCTATAGACTAGCAATAAACACAAAGTCAAGACATTAAAATACAATACCATTTATCGAATCCAAAAATGAAATTACAACTTATCAATCTAACAATAGATGTACAAAATTTATATGTGATACCTACGTAGTGCTGATAAAATAAATTAAAAATGAGACAGACTGAGCTGCTTTTAAACGAATGGATATGCTCTTTAATTTTTTTTTTCTTGATGCCTTATTTAGATCAATTTAACTTTCTCTACATGCACGCCCCTCTCCCAATAGCTCTACTTTGCACATGTGCGGTCCATACTAGCTCAGAGCAGGAACCTGAAAATAAAGAAATCTATGTAGTTTGAGCCTGCATGAAGAACGAAACCCTACATAAGGCAGGCCCTGGCAGCAGTTCGGGGAGCCTTATTCTTCATTACTGTGTGCTTCCTTGATGCATCAGGATCTCTCTCCACCTTGTTTACTTTTTTTTTTTTATAATTTTATTTTTTTAATGGGGTGACATCAATAAATCAGGATACATATATTCAAAGATAACAAGTCCAGGTTATCTTGTCGTTCAATTATATTGCATACCCACCACCCAAAGTCAGATTGTCCTCTGTCACCTTCTATCTTGTTTTCTTTGTGCCCCTCCCCACCCCCTATCCCTCTCCCATTCCCCCCTCCCCCCCGTAACCACCACACTCTTATCAATGTCTCTTAGTTTCACATTTATGTCCCACCTACGTATGGAATAATACAGTTCCTGTTTTTTTCTGATTTACTTATTTCGCTTCGTATCATGTTATCAAGATCCCACCATTTTGCTGTAAATGTTCCGATGTCATCATTTCTTATGGCTGAGTAGTATTCCATAGTGTATATGTGCCACATCTTCTTTATCCAGTCATCTATTGATGGGCTTTTTGGTTGTTTCCATGTCCTGGCCACTGTGAACAATGCTGCAATAAACATGGGGCTGCATGTGTCTTCACGTATCAATGTTTCTGAGTTTCGGGGATATATACCCAGTAGAGGGATTGCTGGGTCATAAGGTAGTTCTATTTTCAGTTTTTTGAGGAACCACCATACTGTCTTCCATAATGGTTGTACTACTTTACATTCCCACCAACAGTGTATGAGGGTTCCTTTTTCTCCACAGCCTCTCCAACATTTGCTATTACCTGACTTGCTAATAACAGCTAATCGAACAGGTGTGAGGTGGTATCTCATTGCCGTTTTGATTTGCATTTCTCTAATAGCTAAAGAAGATGAGCATCTTTTCATATATCTGTTGGCCATTTGTATTTCTTCCTGGGAGAAGTGTCTATTCATATCCTCTTCCCATTTTTTTATGGGATTGTTTGTTTGTTTGTTGTTGAGTTTTATGAGTTCTTTGTATATTTTGGATATTAGGCCCTTATCTGAGCTGTTGTTTGAAAATATCATTTCCCATTTAGTTGGCTTTCTGTTTATTTTGTTATCAGTTTCTCTTGCTGAGCAAAAACTTCTTAGTCTGATGTAGTCCCATTCATTAATTTTTGCCTTCACTTCTCTTGCCTGTGGAGTCAAATTCATAAAATGCTCTTTAAAACCCAGGTCCATGAGTTGAGTACCTATGTCTTCTTCTATGTACTTAATTGTTTCAGGTCTTATGTTTAGATCTTTGATCCATTTTGAGTTAATTTTCGTACAGGGGGAGAGACTGTAGTCCAGTTTCATTCTTTTGCATGTGGCTTTCCAGTTTTCCCAGCACCATTTATTGAAAAGGCTTTCTTTTCTCCATTGTGTGTTGTTGGCCCCTTTATCAAAAATTATTTGACTATATATATGTGGTTTTATTTCTGGACTTTCTATTCTGTTCCATTGGTCTGAGTGTCTATTTTTCTGCCAATACCATGCTGTTTTGATTGTCATGGCCCTATAATAGAGTTTGAAGTCAGGTATTGTTATGCCCCCAGCTTCATTCTTTTTCTTTAGGATTGCTTTGGCTATTCGGAGTTTTTTATAGTTCCATATAAATCTGATGATTTTTTGCTCTATTACTTTAAAAAATGTCATTGGAAGTTTGATGGGAATTGCATTAAATTTGTATATTGCTTTGGGTAATATAGCCATCTTGATTATATTTATTCTTCCTAGCCAAGAACAAGGTATATTCTTCCATCTCATTATATCTTTTTCGATTTCCCTTAACAATGGTTTATAGTTTTCAGTATATAAGTCCTTTACATTCTTTGTTATGTTTATTCCTAAGTATTTTATTTTTTTTGTTGCAATCGTGAAGGGGATTATTCTTTTGAGTTCCTTCTCAGTTGTTTCATTGTTGGCATATAGAAAGGCTATTGACTTCTGTATGTTAATTTTGTATCCTGCGACCTTACTGTATTGGCTTATTGTTTCTAGTAGTCTTGTTGTGGATTCTTTGGGGTTTTCGATGTATAGGATCATATTATCTGCAAAAAGTGATACCTTTACTTCTTCTTTTCCGATATGGATGCCTTTTATTTCTTTGTCTTGTCTGATTGCTCTGGCTAGAACCTCTAGTACCACATTAAATAAGAGTGGAGAGAGTGGACAACCCTGTCCTGTTCCTGATTTAAGGGGGAAAGCCTTCAGTTTAGTGCCATTTAATATGATGTTAGCTGATAGTTTATCATATATGGCCTTTATCATGTTGAGATATTTTCCTTCTATACCCATTTTGTTGAGAGTCTTAAACATAAAATTGTGTTGTATTTTATCAAAAGCCTTTTCTGCGTCTATTGATAAGATCATGTGGTTTTTGTTCTTTGTTTTGTTGATATGGTGTATTACATTAACCGTTTTACGTATGTTGAACCATCCTTGAGATTCTGGGATGAATCCCACTTGATCATGATGTATTATTTTTTTAATATGTTGTTGTATTCGATTTGCTAGTATTTTGTTTAGTATTTTAGCATCTGTATTCATTAGAGATATTGGTCTGTAGTTTTCTTTTTTTGTGCCATCCTTGCCTGGTTTTGGTATGAGGGTTATGTTGGCCTCATAAAATGTGTTTGGAAGTATTGCTTCTTCTTCGATTTTTTGGAAGACTTTGAGTAGAATAGGAACCAAGTCTTCTTTGAATGTTTGATAAAATTCGCTGGTATAGCCTTCAGGGCCTGGACTTTTATTTTTGGGGAGGTTTTTAATGGTTTTTTCTATTTCTTCTCTACTGATAGGTCTGTTTAGGCTTTCTGCTTCTTCTTGACTCAGTCTAGGAAGGTTGTATTGTTCTAGGAATTTATCCATTTCTTCTAGGTTGTTGACTTTAGTGGCATAAAGTTTTTCATAGTATTCTACAATAATTCTTTGTATATCTACGGTGTCCGTGGTGATTTCTCCTCTTTCATTTTGGATTTTGTTTATATGAGTTCTTTCTCTTTTTTCCTTGGTAAGTCTTGCCAAGGGTTTGTCATTTTTGTTGATCTTTTCAAAGAACCAGCTCCTTGTTCTATTAATTTTTTCTATAGTTTTTCTGTTCTCTAATTCATTTATTTCTGCTCTGATTTTTATTATCTCCTTTCTTCGGCTGCTTTTGGGTTGTCTTTGTTCTTCTTTTTCTAGTTCCTTAAGGTGGGAAATTAAGTGGTTCACTTGGGCTCTCTCTTGTTTGTTCATATATGCCTAAAGCGATATGAACTTCCCTCTTATCACTGCTTTTGCTGCATCCCATAGATTCTGATATTTCGTATTGTCATTTTCATTAGTCCATATATATCTTTTGATCTCTGCACTTATTTCTTCTTTGACCCGTTCATTTTTTAAAAGTATGTTGTTTAGTTTCCACATTTTTGTGGGATTTTTTTCCTCTTTTTTGCAGTTGAATTCTAGTTTCAAGGCTTTATGATCAGAAAAAATGCTTGGTACAACTTCAATTTTTCTGAATTTGCTGATGTTGTTTTTGTGGCCCAACATATGGTCAATTCTTGAGAATGATCCATGTACACTGGAGAAAAATGTATACTCAGTCACTTTGGGATGAAATGTCCTGTAGATGTCTATCATATCCAGGTGCTCTAGTGTTTTGTTTAAGGCCACTATGTCTTTGTTGATTCTCTGTTTGGATGACCGATCTATAGCCGTCAGCGGTGTATTGAGGTCTCCAAGTATGATTGTATTTTTGTCAGTTTTTGTTTTAAGATCAATAAGTAGCTGTCTTATATATTTTGGTGCTCCTTGGTTTGGTGCATATACATTAAGAATTGTTATGTCTTCTTGATTCAGTGTCCCCTTAGCCATTATGAAATGGCCATTTTTGTGTCTGAGTACTTTTCCTGTCTTGTAGTCAGCATTATCCGATATGAGTATTGCTACACCTGCTTTTTTTTGGATGTTATTTGCTTGGAGTATTGTTTTCCAGCCTTTTACTTTGAATTTGTTTTTATCCTTGTTACTTAGATGAGTTTCCTGTAGGCAGCATACAGTTGGATTTTGTTTTTTAATCCATTCTGCTACTCTGTGCCTTTTTATTGGTGAGTTTAATCCGTTTACATTTAGTGTAATTATTGATACTTGTGAGTTCCCTATTGCCATTTTATATCTTGCTTTCTGTTAGTTTTGTGTCTTGTTTGATCCTTCTCTTTCGTTTTTCTATCTTTTGTTTTTATTTGGTTGTATTCCATACATCTTTCCTCTGTTGCTATCTCTTTTATCTCATGTCCTTCTGTGGTGGTTTTTTCAATGGTGGTTACCTTTGAGTAATGAAAAGGGTCCCTACCCTGTTCATTGTAGCAAACTATTTTGTGAGTACTTTTGCACTCCATCGTCCTTTGCTACTGTTAATCTCCATCTCCTCCCCCTCTTTCTTTTTGTTGTTGTCACAGTTTAAATTTGGTTTTATTGTGTTCTTCTTGGAGCTTTTACTTGTGGCTCTGTTTTTTTTTTGTTCTTTGTATCTGATTGGAGAACCCCCTTTAGTAATTCCTGGAGTGGGTTTTTCTGATAATAAATTCCCTCATCTTTTCTGTATCTGTGAATGTTTTTATTTCTCCTTCGTATTTGAAGGATAGCTTTGATGGGTATAGTATTTGTGGCTGAAAGTTCCTCTCTTTCAGGACTTTAAATATTGGGGTCCACTCTCTTCTAGCTTGTAGAGTTTCTGCTGAGAAATCTGACGATAGTCTAATGGGCCTTCCTTTATATGTTGTATTCTTCTTTTCCCTGGCTGCCTTGAGAATTTTTTCTTTGCTGTTGGTTTGTGTCAATTTCATTATGATATGCCTTGGAGTAGGTTTGTTGGGGTTAAGAAAACTTGGAGTTCTGTTTGCTTCTTGAACTTGAGGCTTTAGTTCTTTCCACAGGCTTGGGAAGTTCTCATCTATTATTTGTTTGAGTATGTTCTCCATTCCATTTTCTCTCTCTTCTCCCTCTGATATACCTATTATTCTTATGTTATTCTTTTTGATGGAGTCAGATAATTCTTGTAGGGCTACCTCATTTTTTTTAATTTTTGAGTCTCTTTCTTCTTCTCTCTGTTGTGCCTCAAGTTGCTTGTCTTCTATTTCACTAATCCTCTCTTCTATCTGACCTGTTCTATTAGCTAAGCTTGTTACTTCGTTTTTCAGCTCCTGAATTGAGTTTTTCATCTCTGTTTGATTTCTTTTTATAGTTTCAATTTTCTTGGACATATATTCTTTGTGTTCATTGAGTTGTTTTCTGAGCTCCCTAAATTGCCTTTCTGTGTTTTCTTGTATATCTCGGAGGATTTTTAGGATTTCTATCTTGAATTCTCTGTCATTTAGCTCCAAGGTTTCCAATATATTAAATTTTTTCTCCATAGATTTTTCCTCATCTAGCTGTGTTACCTCTCTTTCTTTTGTATCCATGATATTCGATTTTCTCTTCCTTAATGGCATCTGAGGGTGGTTTTGTTGATAGTATTAATGAGATTTAATAAAGAATAAAAAGGTAAAAAAAAAAATAAAAAAAAATAAAAAATCGAAAAGAGTTGTTTTTTTAAAAAAAATTAATAATGAAATAAAGAAAAATAAAATAAAATAAAAATTTAAAAAAAAAGGAAATTATTCCCCCCCTCCTTTTTTCCTCTCCTCTCCTCTCCCCTCTTTCTTGAGAAAATCTTGTGGTGGACTGTGAGTTATAACAAACAATGCCTGTGATGGAGGGCCTGAATTGGGGAAAAGTAATAAAGGGGCAAAAAAAAAAAAAAAGAAAAAAGGAAAAAAAAAAGAAAAAAAAGAAAAAAAAGAGCGTGTGGACCCACAAAAAGCAAATAAGGAAAAAATTTGGGTCAAGAATAAAATGATTTGCTTTTAGGTTTTGGTTGTCTAAGAGTTATGATGAGAGGAATAAGAGGAAAACGGAAAAATGGGGGGACAAATTAAAAAATTACTATTGTATTTAGTGGAACAAGAACTAGATAATATGGAGAGCCAGGGATGGGAGCACTGCTAGTGAGTTAAAAAGGTGAAGTAAAAACCCCCCAAAATGCCACAAACATAGGTTTGATTCCCAGATAAGATAATTTGTTTGTTATTGAGGTTTGAATGAGAGGAGATGTAAAGGAGAAGGGAAGAAACTAATATAGAGGGAGAAAAGAAAGAGAGAGAGAGAGAAAAAAAGGGAACCACTAAAAGAAGAAAAAAGAAAGGAGAGAGAGAGAGAGAGTTAAGGGTTTTGGAGTGCAACCCTCATAGAGAGAAAGGAAGAGAAGAGAAAAGATAATGGCAGATGTAACACTTATGGGTAGTGTAGTTCAAGGAGAGGAGATAGTAAGACCGGTAGAGAGTTAATCGGCCAAATTGGAGGAGGAAAAAAAAGTCTCAAGAATGAAGATAAGAGAAACAAACGAACAAATATAATAAAATGGGATAGGTTATAAAGTCTGCAGATTATTCTTGATTTTGAGAGGTTATCTTCTTGCTTTTTCTTTTCTCTCCCTCTTCCTGGTCGGTGACTCTGTACCCTGAGTTCTGCCCCTTTGGCACGCTCAGGTAGAGGTTTGCAGTTGATAAGTCTCTATGGCAATGTCATGTATTGTTTTTTAGTCTCGTTGGCAGTCGAATCTCTTTAGCATTTATAGGCTCCGACAGTGAGAGAGTCTGTGTTCCTGGAGCCTTTCTCCTAGTCTTTCCTTCCTCAATTAGTAGCCTGAGAATCCAGCTATGGGGTTGCTGCTGCCTCTGCCTGGATAGTAAGAGGCTCAAAAAGCTGGCAACTCCCCACTCTATTTCCACTCAGCACAGGGCTCTGGGTAAGGCTCAGTCAGTCAGAGCTGCTAGCATAATCAGGCGGGCTTTCCGCCCACTCAAAGACCTCTGGCTCTGCCACTCTGTCCGGTAACACAAGCAGGCGCCCACTTCTGGGGCGCTTGGAGGAAACTCTCACTCACTGTCTGCAACCAGGATATCTGGCCAGCAGTCTCAGGCTCTGAGTGAAACCCCCAACCGCAGGGAAAAGTTGCAGCATTGGAATTGAGTCTCGCTCCGTCCTCATCGCGGCTTTTGCAAGGCACTGGGGCAGCCCGAGATTCCACTTTGGCCCACACAAAGGCCCCTGACTCTGCCCCTCTGTGCGATAACACGGGCGTGCACTGCCAAGGCACTCGGAGGAATCGCTCACTCCTTATCTGCGCGCGCATACCAGGATATGAGGCTGGCCGCGGTTCCCTCTGAGTGAAACACCCTCCAGCACGGAAAATTTCCACCGTTGGAATTAGTTCTCACTCCCTCCCGTGCGTGGCTTTCCCAGGGCGCTGGGGCTGCCCAGAGACTCTGCCCTCGGCCCACAGAAAGGCCTCTGACCCTGCCTCTCCGTGGGGCAACACGGGCACCCACTCTCAGGGCCTAGGAAGAAATTCTCGCCCACTAACTGCGCACCGACCAGGAGACCGGGTAAAATGGCCGCTCCGCTTGTCTTTCTTTGTTTGAGTTTGGCGCGAGTGTTAGCTTGTATTGCCCGGGTTGCCACAGGATCAGATTTTCCTCGGCTAGGATCTTCGTGCCACAGCCTGGTTTGGCCGTTTGTGCCGCGGCGGCCTGGATCTATTCACCCCCTTTGCCCGCCTCAGTTTCTATATTCACAGTTACCAGAGAAAGCCACCCTGTTTAGGTTAGTGAGGAAGGCGGAGCATTTCTTACTCCCTATTTCCTTCGGGGTTTGGTTATATATTTAGCCAATTTTTCACTCAATCATACCTTTGGGTGTATTGCGAAGCATCTGGAAGCTCCAAGTATAGGTTTTTCTGTTTCTGGTTGAAGATCTTGTTGAGTTTTGGGGGAGATTTATCGGTATCGCTTCCTACCCTGCCATTACTCTGACGTCATCTCCTCCACCTTGTTTTCAGTAAACCCTTTCTTATGAATCTATTCCGCTTCCTCTCTTGATTTCTACCTTGGGCGGGGTAGGGAGGGAGGCAGAGAGTTAGGCAAGACTTCATCAATGACAAAAACATCTAAATATTTGGAAAAAGGTATTATGGATTTCAAGGCTTAACACAGCAAAGTTGTAAGGTCTTTCTAAATTGATCAATAGCTTTAACATTATTCCCGTTAGAATTTCAGCAAAGTATAGATATTTGTAGACATAATAAAATTTACTCTAAAATTCATATAGAAAAAATATTGTACTAGAATAGCCAAAATAATTAAAAGAAATAAAAATTAAGTGGGAAGAAACACTCTTCCTGATGATATATTTAAGACTGTATGGGAATTGGTTGAAGATATCTATGGAACAGAATAGAATACTCATATAGAGCTACACGAATATACCCAATTAATCTTTACTAAAAACCTAACATTAAAAAATAATCTTGTGGGTCTTATTTCACATATATTAAGTGCATTTTAACTTCTTAATTGTATCATTGATTTTCTTCTCATTTTATTTCAACAACAATTAATGATGTAAAACAAAAGTATACTTTAGACTACAGTATGTATTCAAAAATACTATACAGTAGTGTTTTAGCATTGTAAGAAGTATTATATAATGAAAAAATATAAGACACTTTTAAGTAGTAAATTATTAGTATTAATAGCACCTATTTAAAGAATAAATTGTTAATAAATTTATGTCTCATTTTAAAACTAAATAACAACAAAATCCATTTTATAAATAAACTACCTTATTCCTGTGACTGACATGCATGTATTTGAAGCTCCATTTATTGTCTAATGTATTGGGTTTTCCAATTTTCTTTCCTTCCTTAATGTTTGGCATAAGACAGAAGACTTGCACAAGGATGATGTCATATTATCTTACATTTTAATGTTCATGGATGACAAATCAAGAAACAGGAAACCTTGTTAAGTTTGTTCATTAAACCCACTGACCAGAAGGTAAGAGGTTCAAACAGGAAGACAAGTAAACAAACAGCAAACTTTGTCCGGTTTGTTTGCTGCATACAGATGCACTATTTCCGTACTCTGAAATAAAGCCTTGTCTTGATAATAGAAAGTAAAAGTTGCTGATGGTGGCAGGAAGCTGTCCTTCAGTGGGCAAGGCTGTCAATTACTTCTCAAGAAACTAACTTAAAAATCCCTGAGTTACTGCATCTATTCTCCACCTCTGCGTAGATGGTCCAAGACGATCAGTGCAAATAAGTTATTTTAGTGAGAATGTCACACATGTAACAGACTCTGATGAGTGTGTCAGGAACCCTTACCCTAAGAGCTCTACTTTGGACTCTGGATTTTTTTTTAATAGCTGCCCAAATGTTGTGCCTTCAATCCTGTTATAGATTTTGCAGACAGTTTCAGACATGTAGCATAAAACCCATGGAGAATTCTAATGAAAATGGCTGTAGAGTTAGAACTGGGGAAAATTAGGTATTAGTGAGCTGTCAGCCAGGTTTAAGGTCTCCTCTCACATTCAAACATTTAAGGTTTGCTTATAGCATCTCTCTCTGAATTGCTACATTAAGCTCTCTAATTCTCTTTAGCCACCTATTATTCTAATTTATCTATAGTCACATTAAAAGGTGTTCTCTTAAATCAGAAATATTATATTAGGTAATACACCAAACTTAAATCCAATCAAAATAAATAAAAAATTACTCATTTTCTGCCAAAATGTATGACTTCTCATTTCCCTACAAGATAGCATCCAGACTCATAAGACAGCCTGTCTACATTTAAAGCCCTTCATCCAAGAACGAAATTGTTCCTAGTCCCCATCACTAAGTTTGTGTTCAGTGCTGTACTCTCAGCCTGTTACTTATTTTCCCATGCTGTTCTGAAAGCTCACATATCCAGGTCCACTGAGGACCTCTTTAAAGTGGTCCACATGGCTAATGGCAACCTACCTCTTAATGAGCAGTTAAAGGACGGATCCTCAAGGATAACAACGTCTGTGGAGTTGAAAGGGTAAAGGCATCCTTTGTAGCCTGCTAGTTCACCTGCTTTTCCAAAATAAAACAGTATCACAGGACTTTAAAGTAACAAAACCAAAATTTGTCCCCTCCTTAAATATTCTGCACGTAACACCAAGAAATAGTAAGAGATACTCAAGTGCCAAAAAATTGGTGTGAACAAACAATTCCAAGAATGAAAATACCTTTCTTATTGAGAAAGCATCCCTTACTGGCTTTTTTCTAGCTTTCCTTATGTGAGCAAAGTTACATTTGAAAGCCTGTCTGCTTTTATAGTCAGGGTAAAAACATGTATTGCCAAATTCTCTGTACAAATTATCTTCCTGTGTGCATCTGGCATGATGAGAAAGGAGTAAGGCAAGTTAAGAATAAAAAGATGGATGAGACTTTTATTAAAGAAGTGACAGGAAAAACAGAATGGTGGTCAACCTACTTACCTTGGTAAATCATTGCTAGGGTGTCATGAGACTAATACTTCTGCCTTAGAAAAAAAAGAATCTGCACTCACTGATTTGGAAACACAGGCTTATTTTTTTATACTCATAAATATAAAAGCAAGCATAAATGAGGCATTTGTTATATTAATTATTCCTAGTATAGCATTAATTTTATTTGCCAACAATGATTTGAGTAATTATAAAAATACATTTCTTAAGTTCTTCTCAATGCAGTCTACTTAAATATGTAACTCTTAGAAAGAGATGCAGAGAATATCACATATAAAATATTTTATGACAGAACAAGTATATAGTTTAATTATATTGGCTAACCCAATGTTCAAGTTCTTAAAACTACTATGTGCCAACTCTCTGTCTTGAATAAGTCACTTCACATTTTTCATTTTTATTTTCCTTATTCCTAAAACAAAGCTAATGATTCTACTGGTCTAGTTATTTGATTAGTGTTACTGTTTTGTCGGAATATACTAAGTTCTCTTAGAATAGAAAGTAAATGCTACTATTCAAACAATTGCCTAATAGTCAATTCTAATCACTTTACCATTATCAATGTGGTAAAATTTACAGACACACTTTACTTTATGAAACTTCCCTTTATTGCATTTTACAGATGTTGCACTTTTTTTTTTTTTTTGCAAATTGCAGACAAGACCATCCACTAACAAAAAAATATTTGACTTGCTTTACTACGATCTTAACCATATTGGGGTAGTCTGGAACAGAACCCAGAAAATCTCCAAGGTGCACCCATATCTCAAATGTTAAAATAGTGGCCATGAGGAAGGAGGGGATGCCTTAGTATGTGTTACTTCATAGCTTTTCCAATTATAATGGAATGGGCAATATAACACTGGGGAACAATATTTTTTTTCATTTTCTGTTGCATGAGGTTTTAGAACTGTTTCTATATATTTCTGCATCGCTGATTCCAAATCTGAAATTTGTTTTTTGGTGCATGCTCTAGTTTTTATGCAATTTTAATTTCTTTTTGTTACAGTTAATGACATGCATTGGTTTTTAAATTGGAGTTAAAGGGCAATGACTCTTGGGTTGGACATAACCACTAGGCAATTAATGTTTTACAAACATCACTTTTACATAATTGTAGTTTTTTTAAATGTAAAAAAATTATTATCTGATAAAAACACCCTCTTATTTTGTTTTAAAATTGAATCATGGCTTCTTCGAGTAGGCGTAAATGTAAGAATAGTCCTGATAACTTCTATTATATATGTGGCTGTTACACACTTCAACATCAAAGGCGCAATATTTCTTCATTTGTGACATGTGCATATATTGCCTATTTTCAGCTATTCTAATTGGTTATTCAACTCATCTGCAAGAATATTATAAAGACATAAAAATTGTCCTCAACTTTCTAAAGTATAAGGAGCATAACTGGATCATTTGTGTAGATCTTAAAATGGTAAATTTCCTGCTGGGACAACAGAGAGGTTTCACAAAGTATCCTTGCTTTCTGTGTTTGTGGGACAGCTGAGCTCGGGAGAAACACTGAACACAGAAGGAGTGGCTGAAACGTGAAGCTCTGGAAGTAGGGATGCAAAATATTGTGAATGAACCTGTAGTTAATCAAGACAGGATCATTTTCCCCCTACTTCAGATCAAACTTGGCTTAATGAAGCATTTTTTTCAACCTTTCAATAAAGTGAATGCTTTCAACATATTATTTCTGCTTTTCCTGCCTTGTCTTTCAAGAAGATAAAAGCAGATATATTCGATGGACCTCAAATTTGAGCCCTCATAAGTGACGAAGACTTTGCCAGGAAGATAAATAAGGAGGAGAAAGCAGCATAGCAGTCTTTTGTGACAGTTACAAAGAACTTTCTTGGCAACAAAATAGCAGAAAACTATGAATTTCTGGTTCAAAGGATGTTGTTGGCTTTCCGTGACATTGGATGTAACATGAGCATTAAGATTCACTTTCTCAACAGTCACCTTGATAAGTTTCCTGAAAATCCTGGAGCTGTTAGTGATGAGCAGACTACTGATGGAGCATCAAACGAGATTGTCCTCAATAAGTACACAAATGCAAGAGCTATAAATGCAAATTTTTGCCTGAGTAGAATTTAAATAAGTTTTACCCAAATTTTATGATTAAAATAAGTGTTTTAATATGTTCTATTTTGAAATTGTAGACAAATTCTGATGCAATCATATCTTTTAGGTATTAGTGTATTTACTGCATTAAATAAATTATTATATTTTCACAAAGATGATGCCCAAGAAGACATTCTACTTCATTATGTTAAACTAAATGTTGAAAATTTTACAATAAGATGAAAACCTAAAATCTTGAATTGGAAAAAAAACTGTAGCTTACAGAGAAAAACTAATGTCAGTTTTGAGATCAGCGCACACTCGAATTAGGTAAGAACAAATGTTTTTTGTGGATGCAACAAAAATTTTGTTCCCCAGTGATCATTTCTTAAATTTAGATATATCCTCAAGTGGAATTTACTATTTTAAGACCTACTGTAGTCCCTGACTCTATAAATGTTTATGCCAAGCCTGAAGAGCCCTGTCTCATGGCTATCATAAAAAAAATTCAGGCAATGGCTGCATTCAGTCATATTTAAGATCCTCACTTCCACTTTTGAGATTTTTATAAAATAATATGAAAGAAAACTAATTTGCCAAGTTGATATACTTGGTGTCACAGCTCAAATGTATCTCTCATCATTTGATAATCATACTTTGTTAAGAAGAAAAATATTGGCTTCAAGTTGTTGTAATATGGTTTGTACATGTACAGAAAATACATCCTATTCATATTTCTTAAGTGATTTATCTTATGCAATAAAGTAAGACAAAATAAGGAAAGTAATTATAAAGGAGATTTACATTAACCAATTGAACCATCAATTAAAGTGCTATGTGCTAGGTAATTTAATACATATTATACATTTTACTTTAACAAAAACATTGTAACCTGACCAGGCAGTGGCACAGTAGATAGAGCATTGGACTGGGATGCCGAGGACCCAGGTTTGAAACCCTGAGTTGCCAGATTGAGCGCAGGCTCATCTGGTTTGAGCACAGCTCACCAGCATGAATCCAAGGTCACTGGCTTGAGCTAGGGGTAACTCTGTCTGCTGTAGCCCCCCAGTCAAGACACATATGAGAAAGCAATCAATGAACAACTAACATGCTGCAACAAAGAACTGATGCTTCTCATCTCTCTCCTTTCCTCTCTGTCTGTCCCTATCTGTCACGCTCTCTGTCTCTGTCACAAAAAAAAACAAAAACAAAAACATTGAAAAATGTATATAAACACTATTTTAATAAGAATTAATAATTAGCCCTGGCCGGTTGGCTCAGCGGTAGAGTGTCGGCCTAGCGTGCGGAGGACCCGGGTTCGATTCCCGGGCACATAGGAGAAGCGCCCATTTGCTTCTCCACCCCTCCACCACGCCTTCTTCTCTGTCTCTCTCTTCCCCTCCCGCAGCCAAGGCTCCATTGGAGCAAAGATGACCCGGGCGCTGGGGATGGCTCTGTGGCCTCTGCCCCAGGCGCTAGAGTGGCTCTGGTCGCAACATGGTGACGCCCAGGATGGGCAGAGCATCGCCCCCTGGTGGGCAGAGTGTCGCCCCATGGTGGGCATGCCGGGTGGATCCTGGTCGGGCACATGCGGGAGTCTGTCTGACTGTCTCTCCCTGTTTCCAGCTTCAGAAAAAAAAAAAAAAAAGAATTAATAATTAAGTTAAACATTATGGGTAAATGATAAATGTATAAAATATCTGTTGTCCTCAAGGATCAATGGAGATAGTCAAAGTGGGAAAAAATAGTATTTGGTGTGGTTTAAATTAAAACTAATATGGATGTCCATATCTAAAAACTGAGTGAGAATTTCCACAATTCAGCAAGGTAGATTTTGGAAAAGGAAGACTTGGGTATGAAGTTTTTCTAGAGTTCCCTTAAAATTAGTGTAATGACACATTTAACAAGCTATCACTTGTTAATCTGTATAACATTGGGCTAGTTTCCATAAGTTTTGTGTTTTATTATCTACATTTACCACATAATGAAGGATAGGACATAGAAGTAGAACTTACTCCATGAGGTTGATGATATTAAAGATTAAGCAAAATAACAATATAAAATACTTAAATATGTTGGTGTTTAAAGCAGGCTATCCCAAAGTATGTTAAAATGGCATATTATTTATTGATTAGCTAATTTTTCTTTTCTTTTTTTTTTATTAAGTGAGACGAAGGGAGGCAGAAACAGACTTCTGACTGGGATACACCGGCCAGTTTCCTACCAGGTGATGCTCTGCCTGTCTGTGCTGCTTCTCCATTGCTCGACAACTGAGCTATTTTAGAGCCTGAGGCAATGCCATCTAGATGTCCTCAGTGATCAGTGCTAACTTTGCTCAGACCATTCAAGTCATTGCTGTAGAATGGGAAGAGAGAGAGAGAGAGAGAGACTAGAGATGGGGCATGGAGAAGCAGATGGTAGTTTCTTCTGTGTGTTTCGACCAAGAATCAAACCCCAACTTCCACACACCAGGCAGCACTCTAATGCTGAGCCAACCAGCCAGAGCTGATTTTTCTTTCTTTTTCTTATTTTCCAAGTGATAGTAAGGGAGATAGAAGATAGAATCCTGCATGCACCCAAACTAGGATTCATTTAGCAACGCCTGTCTAGGTCTGATGCTCTGCCCATCTGGGGCCATGCTCACAACCAACCTATTTATAGCACTGAGGCAAAGGCTCCATGGAGACATCCTCAGCACCTGAGGTTGTGCTCCAATAATTTGAACCATGACTGTAGGAGGGAAAGAGAGAGAAGTGGGGGGGGAGAGGAGTAGAGAAGTATTAATTTAATTCAAAAGCCAGCCAGAAGAACTTAAAATGGTAGAATAAAAATTTCCCATCCCAGACATATAGTGTCTGGAAAATGCTATATTCTCAATAAAGTATACTTATTATTATTATCATAGCAGTTTTCCTTACATACACATGCACGCTAAATGCTAGTTGTTTATTTTGGTTATTGTCACCTACCCAATTTATAAGAGATTTAATTCTGTTTTTAGCTTTGCAGACAAATTTATATCTGATGCAATAATCACCACTTTGCTTGTCAAACACAAGTAAAACATATGCTCACTGTTGGTTAGAATGTGATAAAATTAAATTATTCTGTTCTTTTTCTTTAAATAAGAAATTACTATTATAATAAGTAATGCAATCATTTTGAACAAAATTTTAAGTTAAAAAAAAATATATATATATATTTTTTGCATTTTTCCGAAGCTGGAAACGGGGAGGCAGTCAGACAGACTCCCGCATGCCCCCGACCGGGATCCACCCAGCATGCCCACCAGGGGGTGATGCTCTGCCCCTCTGAGGCATCACTCTGTTGCATCCAGAGCCATCCTAGCTCCTGAGGCAGAGGTCACAGAGCCATCCTCAGCGCCCGGGCCATCTTTGCTCCAATGGAGCCTCAGCTGCAGGAGGGGAAGAGAGAGACAGAGAGGAAGGAGAGGGGGAGGGGTGGAGAAGCAGATGGGCACCTCTCCTGTGTACCCTGGCCAGGACTCCCGCACGCCAGGCCAATGCTCTACCACTGAGCCAACAGGCCAGGGCCAGTTAAAATATATTTGATATGTTTTTTACCCAAAGTTTATATGATAAGAGAACAAAATAAGTGGTTATATAAAAGTAGGATTGTTAATTAACTAATATAATAACAATAACATGATATAAGGAAGATAACATTTCTTAATGTTTAGTAATATGAGAAATGCATATGGTAGAAGTATAAAATTCATATTATTGAGATGAGTATTTTGATGATGTGAAATAATCTGTTTATATAAAATGAATAAAATTAAAAAGATGAAGGTGTTAATATTGTTTCCTTTAGGAGAAAGAAGTAGAGGTAAAGTTTCTTAGGTAAAAACTCTACTGCATAATATTTTTGCAAAAGATTCTGAGTACATGTAATAAAGTCATTCAAAATTGAGAATCATTATGCTTCTGGGGACAAGCTTCCTGAATACAGTGAAACAAAGCACAGGTGTCTGAATTCTGCTAAAGGGAACAACTGGACTGAATGTACACCGATCACCGAAAATAAAAATTTCATATTATGGAAAACGTCTACTAAGAAGTCACTTTGTCATTCACCACAGACTCACAAGTCAAGGACTACAAACTTTCTAATGAATATACCTTTGAAGTAATCATATAAGATGGGGAAGGAGGAAGGAGAAGAGACAGGGAGGAAGGGATGAAGGGAGAAGGGAGAGGGAGAAATATAAATGAAAAGTATCAAATTTTTCTCTTTTTCTTCTCTCTCATTTGCTTTCTTTTCCCGTCTTCCTTCCTTCCCCAACCCCACTTCTTGCCCACGCACTCTTTTCCTTTCCTTTTCCCTAATTTTTCCACTCTAACTCAGCAAAGAAGAAAGGAGTAGTACAATGTATACCATTGGCAACAGATCAAACTTTTAAAAAATATTAGAATAAAATTCAACCTAAATTGACTTAACACAAACTTTGTTCTACTTCCACTCAGCACCAACTACAGTCTGAAAAAATACAGCATCATTTGGAGGGGATAAAAAAAATGAGCATTGACATTAGACAGACCTGGATTAAGTTTTAGGTCTGCCACCTGCTATATCTTTGATGATGGATGACCTTGGAAAAAACTATACAAGTACTCCATTTTAGTGTTGTCATCAGAAAAAAAATAGGCTAATAATATATAGCTTGTAATTATTGCAAATGAATATATTTAGTATATGCATTTAAAGTAGCAACAATTTTATAATTTAATAGTTTAATCTCAACACCTCACTGTTTCACCTAAGTTATCCCTTACTCTTACCTTTCTACTGGTTATTTATTTTATCTTTTTATGATTGTTACTTGTAAACTAGCATAGATGAATCTATCAATCTAGTTCTACTATGTAAAAATTTTTTTTATGTGGGCATGATTGTTCTGTCACTTTATAAAGAAGTACTGCTATTTGTAAAAACACAAAGTATCTGTTTAAAGGTGGCCCATATACTTATACATACATATATTTAAGCCAATATAGTGTTTGAAAACATAGGCTCTATATTCTTCATCAATTTGAACCGAAGATTATCTTTCTTGAATAAATGGAAATTCATACCTAACGTTCCTTCATTCACAATAAAGTAAATAATGTATCGTAATTTGAAAATAATAGCTATGCATGTATCTAGATATATGAGTGATTGATTAAGTTTATGGAAGAACTACTTTATAGATTTAAGGGAACAAAAAAAAATGGAAGTGATAGGCTTAAGAATTGAACAAAACATTCAATGAGATGCTAGGCACAGGTCTTAAAAAACCCTTATCTTAGTTAAAAATTCAACCTGATTAGAAAAAATTACCTGCCTTTGGAAATTTAAGTAATAAAATATGCAGTTTGATCAGTAAATTATGCATAAATTCAGCTGTTTCAATATGCAGCTTGCCCATTTAATTACACAGAAGACCTAGGGAGGAGCACAGCTGGGTCTGTAAATTATGAAATGGGATGAGCCATGAATGCATCTTTATTAAAATAATTGCACATGCTCTCTCTCACATACAAATCTCCATGAACACTATCAGTTAATCAATTTATTTCTGTGCTTTTTTACTGCCATCTGCCATCTTCCAAAATATGACAATAAGAACATGAAAGATAACACCAAAACTTTAGATGTAAGTAAATACATCTAATTACCTAGGTCTTTGCATGAAAAAAGAACACACAATCCACGATGGGAGAAGTGTTGTACTGATGTGTTTACAAATAATCATAACTCCATTGTAGAAAGAAGAGGAACAATTTTTTTTAATTTTGTTTAGGCAATTAATTTTAACAAGGTGATATTGATCAATTAGAGTACATAGATTCAGGGAAAACATCTCCAGATCATTTTGACATTTGATTATGTTTTATACCCATCACCCAAAGTCAAATTGCCTTCTGTCACCTTCTTTTTGGTTTTCATTATACCCCTCCCCTCTCCCCACTCCCTTCCTCTTTTGCCTTTCCCTTCCCCTGGTAACACTGCACTCTTATCTATGTCCATAAGTCTCAATTTTGTGTCTCAGCTATGTATGGAATCATACAGTTCTTAGTTTTCTCTGATTTACTTATTTCACTCAGTATAATATTATCAAAGTCCATCCATATTGTTGTAAATGATCCTAGGTCGTCATTTCTTATGACTGAGTAGTATTCCATAGTATATATGTACCACATCTTCTTTATCCAATCTTCTCTTGAAGGGCTTTTTGGTTGTTTTCATGTGAACAATGCTGTGAACAATGGTGCAATGAACATGGGACTGTGTGTGGCTTTACATACCAATGTTTTTGAGTTTTAGGGGTATATACCCAGTAGAGAGATTACTGGGTCATATGGTAGTTCTATTCTTTTTAGAGGAAGCACCATACTTTCTTCCATAATGGTTGTACTACTTTACATTCCCACCAATAGTGGATGAGGGTTCCTTTTTCTCCTTGTTATTACCTGTCTTGTTAATAATAGCTAATCTAACAAGGGGTGTGGTATTATCACATTCTAGATGTGGTTTTTTTTCTGAAGCTGGAAACGAGGAGGCAGTCAGACAGACTCCCTCAGGCGCCTGACCAGGATCCACCCGGCATGCCTACCAAGGGGCGATGCTCTGCCCATCTTGGGGCGTCGCTGTGCCGCAATCAGAGCCATTCTAGAGCCTGAGGCAGAGGCCACAGAGCCATCCTCAGCGCCTGGGCAAACTTTGCTCCAATGGAGCCTTGGCTGCAGGAGGGGAAGAGAGAAACAGAGAGAAAGGAGACGGGGAGGGGTGGAGAAGCAGATGGGCACCTCTCCTGTGTGCCCTGGCCGTGAATCGAACCCAGGACTCCCGCACACCAGGCTGACGCTCTACCACTGAGCCAACCGGCCAGGGCCACATTGTAGTTTTGATTTGCATTTCTCTAATAGCTAGTGAAGATGAACATCTTTTCATATATCTTTTGGCCATTTATATTTCTTCCTGAGAGAAGTATCTGTTCATATCCTCTTTCTATTTTTTTTATTGGATTGTTTTCTTGTTTGTTGTTAAATTTTGTGAGTTCTTTGTATATTTTGGATATTAGGCCCTAACTGTTATTTGAAAATATCATCTCCCATTTAGTTGGCTGTCTGTTAGTTTTGTTGTCAGTTTCATTTGCTGTGCAAAAGCTTCTTAATCTGATGTAGTCCCATTCATTTATCTTTGCCTTCACTTTCCTTACCTTTGGAGTCAAATTCATAAAATGTTCTTTATGGCCAAGGTCTATGAGTTTAGTACCTATGTTTTCTTCTATGTAATTTATTGTTTCAGGTCTTATATTTATGTATTTAATCCATTTTGAATTAATTTTGGTACAAGGAGACAAACTGTAGTTGAGTTTCATTCTTTTGCACGTGGCTTTCCAGTTTTCCCAGCACCATTTATTAAAGAGGCTTTCTTTTCCCCATTGTGTGTTTTTGGCTCCTTTATCAAAGATGATTTGATCATATATATGTGGTTTTATTTCTGGGCTCTCTATTCTGTTCCATTGGTATGAGCATCTATTTTTCTGCCAATACCATGCTGTTTTGATTATTGTGGCTCTATGGTATATTTTGAAGTAAGGTATTGTAATGCCATCAGCTTCGTTCTTTTTCCTTAGAATTATCTTGGCTATTCAGGGTTTTTTATAGTTCCATATAAACCTGATGACTTTTTGTTTCATTTCTTTAAAAGATAACATTGAAATTTGATGGGAATTGCATTAAATTTGTATATTGTTTTGGGTAATATGGTCATTTTGACTATATTTATTCTTGCTATTCAAGAACAAGAAATATTTTTCCATTTCATTGTATCTTTTTCAACTTCCTTTAACAATGCTTTGTAGTTTTTATTATGTTGGTCCCTTATATTCTCTGTTATGTTTATTCCTTGGTATTTTATTTATTTTGTTGCAACCGTAAAAGAAAATTTTTTGAGTTAATTTTCTGATATTTCATTGTTGGCATATAGGAAGGCAATAGACTTCTGCATATTAATTTTGTATCCTGTGACCTTACTGTATTGGTTTATTGTTTCTAATAGTCTTTTTGTGGAGTCTTGGAGTTTTTGATGTACAGGATCATGTAATCTGCAAAAAGTGAAGCCTTTACTTCTTCTTTCTCAATATGGATGCCTTTTATTTCTTTCTCTTGTCTGATTGCTCTGGCTAGAACTTTCAGCACCACATTAAATAAGAGTGGAGAGAGTGGGCAGCCTTGTCTTGTTCCTGATTTTAGAGAAAAAGTTTTCAATTTTTTTTCATTTCATATGATGTTAGCTGATGGTTTGTCATAAATAGCCTTTATTATAGTGAGATATTTTCCTTGTATACCCATTTTGTTGAGTGTTTTAAACATAAAATGCTGTTGTATTTTATTGAATACCTTTTCTGCATCTATTGATAGGATCATATGTTTTTTGTTCTTTGTTTTGTTGATATGGTGTATTACATTAACTATTTTACGTATGTTGAACCATCCTTGTGATTCCAGGATGAATCCCACTCGATCATGATTATTTTTTAATGTGTTGTTGTATTCAATTTGCTAGTATTTTGTTTAAGATTTTAGCATCTCTATTCAGTAGAGATATTGGTCTGTAGTTTTATTTTTTCTGTGTGTTTAAGAGGAACAAATTTGATCTGAACTTGAGTCCCAAATATAGCTAGTGCTAGCCATGAAAATATAAGTTAAAAACATAAAGATTCCAGAGAGACAAGATGGCCATGGAGTAGGCGGACATTCCAAATCCCATATACCAGAACCAAAGTGGATTACAACTTAATTTTGAGAACAATCATCTTGAAAGACAAACTTTGGACTAAACTAGGAAGATTCTATAGCCAAAGACCACCAAAGAAGACATGCTGAGACTGGTAGGAAAGGCTGAGAAGCAGAAAGGATTTTCCCTGCTCCCAGGAGCGAGTGGTGGCCTGGAGAAACTCTCAAGGCTGTGGGGAGTGTTGCCCAGTGAGTTGTGGGTCCTCAGTCCCAGAACTGAAGTACTATCCTAGAACCCTGGAGCCTGGAGGGGGTGATCTTACTGAATTTGGCTGAGAAAGGAGCCTAGATACTGTTTGAGTAAAGGAGATAGGACTCTCAGACCCAGGTTTCATATTAAAGGGAATGCACAGAAAACTTCGTTCACAGCCACCTGCCTGGGAGCAGAGAGCACTGGAAGGACTGAAGTTGCCAGGGGAGAGTGTGGTCTTGGAGGCACAGGAGGAGACACTTGAGGAATGGACACCCTACCCCCTGGGCTGAATCACTTCCCAAATCTAAAGTGAACATTTTTCCTGGAAGCAGCAACACCAGCAAAGGGAAGAAATTACCCCACCCACTGGAGGCTCACCTGTTTCAGTCAAAACAAAGAGGTACTTAGAGACAGGCAGCATGTTAGGTACACAGGTAGTGAGTGCTGAGGTCTGAACCACACCACCCACTCACAATGTTGAGTGCTCGCTGGGGTCAGGCAGGCCAGTGGTGGCAGAGTGTAGCTGCAGGAGTCAGGGCGATCTAAACGAGCATGTGTGGGCCTGTCCTCAGAGGCAGAAGCTGCAGCTGCAGCTGTGGAGGTCCAAGCTTGTGCGCAATCCCAACCACAGTACAAGCCTGTCCTTGGAGGCAGAGGCAGCCTAAACAACAGCAGAAGTGGTTCTCAAGTGGCTGCGCTCGGGCCCACCTGCAGAGGCAGAAGCCACTGTAGCCACTGCGAAGGTCCAAGCTTGCACACAATTCTGCCTGCAGCATGAGAGTGCCCTTGGCAGAGGCAGAAGCCTGGGCAACAGTGGAAGCGATCCAGATGGGCACATGAACCCACCATGGGTGTCAGAAGCTATGGCAGCTTTGGAGGAGGGCTGGCACTGGCAAAATCTGAACCCAAACTCCCTATGCAGCAATAGCAGTGGCAGGGGGCTGGCAAACAGACCACACATCAGGAGCACAGAGGCCACATCCACAGTACCCCTGTGACCACACACTTCTGAGTGTTGAAAAAGAAGAAAAAACCAAAATAAAATAAATAAAAAGTCTAGATAGAATGACATCTGAGGCTAAGTGGCAAGTCACATCCAAAACTGTACCTAATCACTGAATTACAGTATTGAGCACAACAAATACCCAGGAACAAATGGTAGCAGAAAGCAGATCTCAGGGGAACTTGAACTTCTAAAGGAACTTTCCCCAGGCCAAGAGTAGATAAAAGCTAACCTAGGAATGCAGCTGATATTTACAATGGCACCTGGGCCCAGCAGAGACATCCACAATATCTGGATCACCTGTAGCTCTAAAAAGGACAATAAAAGCCAGTCATAGGCAGTGAGCTCTACTGATCTGCATCAGGCTCTGGCCAGGGAGTTCCAGGGCAGGCACACTCAGTGGAGAGAATCAGTTAAGGACCTAACAACTCTTATTAGAGTGGTAGCTTAAGGAAGGGCTCCTCACACCTGACCCAGCAAAGACAGAAAATGCTAACACAAATAGCAAAACGAATAGTGATAGCAGATAAGTAGCCCTAGCAAAATACAAACAATAGCTGATGCCAAACCAAGAAGACCTAGAAACAACACAATTGAAAATTGGAGGCAGTCTACCAACCCTAGACTCAGCTAGCTACACAGACAACACCCCCAAAGGAAGAGTGTATGCACAGACAAAATGGGAAAACAAAGAAATACTATCCAAATGAATCAACAAGAGAAATCTCCAGAAAAAAATCTGAGTGAGATGGAAATAACCAAATTACTGGATGCAGAGTTTATAATAATGATTGTTAGGATGCTCAAAGATCTTAGAGCAACAATGAATGGACATAATGAGCACATAAATAAAGAGATAACAAGCATCAAAAAAGACATTGAAATAATAAAAAAATAACCAATGACAAATACAATATCAGAAATGAAGAATACACTAGAAGAAATTAAAAACAGGCTGGATGAAGCACAGGATTTAATCAGCGATTTAGAAAACAATATAAACAAAAACACAGAAGTGGAGTAACAAAAAGAAAAGAGGCTCAAAAAGTCTGAGGAAACTCTAACAGAGCTCTATGACAACATGAAGAGAAATAACATACTCATCATAAGGGTTCCTGAGGGAGAAGAGAAAGAACACAGGATAGAGAATCTGATTGAAAAAAATCAGTTGAAAACTTCCCTAAATTGTAGCAGGAAAAAGTCACAAAAGTTCAAGAAGCACAGAGAATCCCAATAAAGAAGAACCAAAAAAGACCTATACCAAGACATATCATAATCAAAACACCAAAGCTAAGAGTTAAAGAAAGAATAATAAAAGCTACAAGAGAAAAGCAGTCAATCACCTACAAAGAAACCCCCATAAGGATGACATCCAACTTCTCAGCAGAAACACATTAGGCCAGCAGAGAATGACAAGAAATATTCAAAGAAATGCAGAACAAATGCCTACAACAAAGACTTCTTAATCCAACTGGGCTATCATTTAAAATTGAAGGAGAAATAAAAAGCTTCCCAGAAAAAAACAAAACAAAATAAAAAAACAAAAAACAAAAAAACCTCAAAAATTTATTATAACCAAACCAATGCTGCAAGAAATGTTAAGGGGCCTGTTGTAAACAGAACAAAGGGGGGAAACATCTATTAAAAGAGGAATGTAGATTTAAAGAATAAAATGGCAATAAACAACTACATATCAATAATAACCTTAAATGTAAATGGATTAAATGCTCTATCAAAAGACATAGTGTAGCTGTGTGGATAAGAAAACAGAACTCATACATATGCTGTCTACAAGAGACCCACCTCAAAACAAAAGAAACACATAGACTGAAAGGTTGGAAAAAATATTTCATTGAAATGGAAATGAAAAAAAAAGCTGGGGTAGCAATACTTATATCTGACAAAATAGACTTTAAAACAAAGGCTATATTAAGGAATAAAGAAATTTACTACATAATGATAAAAGAAGCAAACCAACAGGAATATATAAGCATTATAAATATCTATGCACTTAATATAAGAGAACCTAAATATATAAAGCAGACTTTGATGGACATAAAGGGCAAGAACATCAGCAATACTAACATAGTAGGGGATTTCAATACCCCACTAACATCACTGGATAGATCCTCAAAAAAAAATCAACAAGGAAATAGTGGCCTTAAAGGACACAGTAGATCAACTGGATTTAACAGATATCTTCAGAATCTTTCACCCTAAAATAGCAGAATATACATTCTTTTCAAGTGTTCATGATACATTCTCTATGATAGACCACATGTTAGGGAACAAAACGAGTCTCAACAAATTTAAGAAGATTGAAATCATATCAAGCATCTTCTCTGATCACAATGGCATGAAACTAGAAATCAACTACAATAGAAAAACTGAAAACACTCAAACACTTGGAAACTAAATAGCATGTTATTAAATAATGAATGGGTTAACAATGAGATCAAGGAAGAAATAAAAAATTTACTTAAAATAAATGAAAATGAGCATAAAACAACTCAAA
Source organism: Saccopteryx bilineata (assembly GCF_036850765.1). NCBI lineage: Eukaryota > Metazoa > Chordata > Mammalia > Chiroptera > Emballonuridae > Saccopteryx > Saccopteryx bilineata. Next base: position 371,388,970 of record NC_089490.1, on the reverse strand, counting down.
ATCTGTGGGACACAGCCAAAGCAGTTCCAAGAGGGAAGTTCATAGCATTATACGCATTCCTTAAGAAGCTAGAAAAAGCTCAAATAAACAACTTAACTTTGCATCTAAAAGAACTAGAAAACAACAGCAAGTAAAGCACAGAAGAAGTAGAAGGAAGAAAATAATAAAATCAGAGCTGAAATAAATGACATAGTGGCTAAAAAACACAACACAGTGGATCAATGAAACCAAGAGCTGGTTCTTTGAAAAGGTAAACAAGATTGATGAACCTTTAACCAGACTCACCAAGAAAAAAAGAGAGAGGACTCAAATAAATAAAATTAGAAATGAGAATGGAGAAGTAATAACTGACACAGCAGAAATACAAAGGATTGTAAGAAAATACTATGAAGAACTTATGCCAAAAAATTAGACAACCTCGGTGAAATGGACAAATTCCTTGAAACATATAATCTTTCAAAAATCAATCTGGAAGAATCAGAAAACCTGAACAGACCAATTACAACAAATGAGATCGAAACTGTTATATAAAAAAAACTCCCAACAAACAAAAGCCCTGGGCCTGATGGCTTCACAAGTGAATTCTACCAAATATTCAAAGAAGAACTAACTCCTATCCTTCTCAGGCTATTTCAAAAAATTTACAAGGAGGGAAAACTTCCAAGCTCTTTTTATGAGATGAGCATAATTTTGATTAAAAAACCAGGCAAAGACAACATAAAGCAAGAAAACTATAGGCCAATATCCCTGATGAATTTAGATGCTAAAATTTTCAACAAAATATTAGCAAATTGAATCCAGCAATACATGAAAAAAAATTATACAGCATGATCAAATGGGATATATTCTGGGGAGGCAAGGATGGTACAATATTCACAAATCAATCAATGTGATTCATTACATAAACAAAAGGAAAGAGAAAAATCACATGGTAATGTGAATAGATGTAGAAAAAGCATTTGATAAAATCCAGCACCCATTTATGATCAAAACTCTCAGCAAAGTGGAAATACAGGGAACATACCTCAAAATGATAAAGATCATCTATGACAAACCCACTGCCAACATCATACTTGATGGGAAAAAATTAAAAGTAATTCCCTTAAGATTAGAAAGAAGGCAGGGGTGCCCCCTTTCACCACTCTTATTCAATATAGTTCTGGTAGTCCTAGCCACAACAATCAAACAACAAGAAAAAATAAAAGAAATGCAAATTGGAAAAGAAGAAGTAAAACTTTTATCATTATTTGCTGATGATATGATACTGTACATAGGAAACCCTAAAGTCTCAGTCAAAAAAAAAAAATACTGGACCTGCTAAACAAATTCAGCCAGGTGGCAGGATATAAAATCAATATTCAGAAATCAGTGGCATTTTTATACACCAAAAATGATCTGTCTGAAAGAGAAATTAAGGAAATAATCCCCTTCCCACTATTGCAACAACATAAAAATAAAGTACTTAGGAATATATTTAACCAAGGAGGTTAAAGACTTGTACTCAGAAAATTATAAAACATTGATAAAATAAATCAAGGAAGATACAAACAAGTGGAAGCATATATCTTGTTCATGGATAGGAAGAATAAACATCATTAAAATGTCTATATTATCCAAAGCAATCTATAGATTCGATGCAATTCCTATTAAAATGACAATGGCATCCTTCAAAGATATAGAACAAATATTCCAAAAATTTATATCAACCAAAAAAGAACATGGATAGCCTCAGCAATTTTGAAAAAAAGAATAAAGTGGGTGGTATCACATCCTGATGTCAAGTTATTGTACAAGGCCATTGTACTCAAAACAGCTTGGTACTGGCATAAGAACAGGCATATAGATCAATGGAACTGAACAGAGAACCCAGAAATAAACTTACACCTTTATGGACAATTGATATTTGACAAAGGAAGTAAGAGCATACAATGGAGTAAAGACAGACTGTTTAACAAATAGTGTTGGAAAAATTGGACAGCTACCTGCAAAAAAAAGAAAAAAAAGAAACTAGACCACCAACTTACACTATTCACAAAAATAATCTCAAAATGGATAAAAGACTTAAATGTAAGCTGTGAAACCATAAGCATCTTAGAAGAAAACATAGGCAGTAAGCTCTCCGACATCTCTCACAGCAATATATTTGCTGATTTATCTCCATGGGCAAGGGAAATAAAAGACAGAATAAACAAATGGGACTATATCAAACTAAAAAGCTTTTGCATAGCTAAAGACAATATGAACAAAATAAAAAGACAAACCACACAATGAAAGAACATATTTGACAATATGTCTGATAAGAAATTAATAACCAAAACTTATAAAGAATTTGTAGAACTCAACATCAGGAAGATGAACATTCCAATAAAAAATGGGCAAAAGAAATGAATAGACACTTTTCCAAAGAGGATATACAGATGGCCAATAGCCATATGAAAAAATGTTCAACATCACAGATCATTAGAGAAATGCAAATTAAAACCACAATGAGATATCACCTCACACAGTCAGAATGACGCTCATTAACAAAACAACACATAATAAGTACTGGCGAGGAAGTGGAGAAAGGGGAACCCTCCAGCACTACTGGTGGGAGTACAGACTGGTGCAGCCACTGTGGAAAACAGTATGGAGATTACTCAAAAAATTAAAAATGGAACTGCCTTTTGACCCAGCCTCCCAATTTAGGAATATATCTGAAGAACACCATATCACTGATTCAAAAGGAGAAATGCACCCCTATGTATATGGCAACATTGTTTACAATAGCCAAGATCTGGAAACAGCCCAAGTACCCTCAGTGGATGAGTGGATTAAAAAGCTTTGGTACATATACATAATGGAATACTATGGGGCCATGAAAAAGAAGGAAATATTACTTTTTACAACAACATCGATGGACCTGGAAACTATTACTTTAAATTAAATAAGCCAGGCAGAGAAAGAAAAATATCCTATGACCTCACTCATTTGAGGGATCTAATGAACAGTGTGAACTGAGCAATGGTATAGAGACAGAGGCAAGATCAAAGGAACCAGAGGGAAAGCAGACTGGGGGAAAGGGGATGATAGGATGGGATAAACCTGGAAGGAAGGGGGTAGGGCGTTGTGGGAAGTGGGGCAAGGGAAATGTTGAAGGAAACATGGAGCAGAGGGGAATGCATTTGGGGGGACACTAGAATCTATGTAAACACAATAAATTAAAATCAATAAAAAAAAGAAAACATAAAGGTTCCTAAACATTTGCATTGTATAAAATATCAACATTAAGTACCAATAACAAAAATTGAATTAAGAGATGCAAAATTTGACATTGAAACAAATAAGCTGTAAAAACAAATCCAACTACTACCTTTTACATTATAACACCCAAAACATAAGAATTATTCAATATCAAAGTAATTAACATGCTTTAAATTAAAAATAAAAAATAAACCAATTTATAGAGAAGTCAGTATTTTGTCCCCATTTTCTCATTTTTACAGGTTATTTTTCTATATCTTTGGACTGTTGAAACCATTATCACAAATTATTCATTTGTGGTTTAGTGTTTGGTAAATAGACTTAACCACTTTGTAAAAATGGGTATAATGATGCATATTCCTAACATATTTACATTGAATTAAAATTAAATAATGAATGCAACATACATGTGGAAAATGCACAGTAGGTACAAAACAAGTGTGTGTTAATTTCCAGCCCTTTCTGAAGGTAACACAACATACTAAAAAAGAAAGAACTTTGCTCACTCATGTTCAAATTCCTTTAGTATTTATTAGCTGTATCAACTTGGGAAAGTTTCTTTATCTAATTGTCTACTTCTTCTTCTGTAAAGCTGATAAAACAATGTTTATTTTAAAGGATTGTTGAAAATTAGGTTAAATCAAAATATATGAACATTTCTAATGAACTATATTGCTAATAGCAGGTGATTAATTATGTTTTGTTTGCTTCATTCCTTTTCTCAGTTTTATTTTTTTCAATCAAAATATCTATATATTAAGAATAAATGAATTGATTCTATGAGGGCAGAAACAGCAATATTTATTCACTTTAATTTTGCTGTTATCACATTAGTTAAAACATAGCTATCAGATTATTAAACAAGAGATATCTGATTTATCATTTGAATTTTTTTTATTATTGTATAAATGCAGCTTTAGTTTAAATGCAAATACTGCATTTGGAAATTTTTATTGAATCAAATCTATATTAAAAAGGACATATACCAAAGAGCTCTGAAACTGAGGTCAGCAGCTTATGTTTTGCAAAGCCTTTAAATGGGGGCTATCATTTCTTGTTTTTTTGGGGGGGTTGGTGTTCTCATGGTGACCTAAGTCTCTCCAATTAAAAAAGAAGGATAAGAAAAGTAAAGCCAATGCAGAGACTTAGGCTTGACAATGATTCTTTGACAAGTCTTCGTTGTGTTAGAATGTATGCTCCCTGCCTGTGTTACTTGGTTCTACATTATGAGAGGCTCAGAAAATTGAGTCTTAGTCTTTTTTTCTGTACAACTCTTAATACAGAAAAGTTAAAAGAAGGTTCATAATAGTCATACAGAAACTGTAGCAACTAGAATTATGACAGAACAATGTCTAAACTCCCTACCTACTTAAGAGATAGATGAATGTATCTCTTCAACCTCTTATAATTCTAACATAAAAAGAAAAAAAAAAGAAGTCACCATTTCATTGAAATAATACCTAACCTTATCTACTTTGCCTTAAGTAGCAAATGGATAAATAATAAATGTAGAAAGTAATAATCCTCTTCCTTTATACTTAACCGAGTTTTACTTATAGTTGTGGAATACTAATAGAAATACTGCTTTTCCCTGTTTTGTCACTCAGCCTGCTTTTGTCCTAAATGTTGATGCTTTCTGTTAGATAGTCTAAATATTCCTTCCAAATTAGCAAAATACTTAAGTTGATTAGGCTGGAAATCAAGCTTTGGAGTGGCCTTTAAGCTAGCACATTGAGATTGATGCTAATCGGTGGACATGAGATAAGAAATAGTAGCTCTTGTTCTCACAGAGATTATGAAATCTGATTTATTGCTTACATAAATGACTTCAATATAAAGCAGATTAAATATTTAAAAAAGAGAAATAAGTTTTAGTTTTGTGTTGAAAGTTGTGTTTTAATTTAAAATATTGAGATCTATTTACAATAAGAGAAAGTATGTTGAAAGCTTTTTTTTTTGAGATGTGCCTTGAAGGATAAGACAAAGTCTGAAAAATTATGACAATCTTTCAGTAATTTAGTAAACATTTTAGAAACTCAGTAACTGAACAACAAATGTTGTCGAAGACCCAAACTCAAAGTTATCCATTTAAATGATTCCTTAGTAGAATGTGTCAGGGTTTCACTTATACTCTGTGCTGAAAAAGCCCAAATCCAAAGCCAAGATTTTAAAATATGACTGAGAATTCTAAAAGTTTAGAATTAGTGTTTGTAAAGCCAGAAGCCAGGGCCATGGCAACTATCACAGCTGCCTCCTGGTCCATGCAGGTTCGCATTGGATTCGGACAGTCGGTAAAGAAACAACGGAGCCAAAAACTGGTGGGCCATAATCTTTAATCCTAGCTTGCACCCGCGGGCAAGTAAAAATATACACTGGGCTCCAAAACCCACTCACATTCAGTGCTCACAAAGCCACTGACTTATCCGAGTTTCCTAGAATCAAAGGTTTCTAGCTCACCAGCCTTATTCTCCTCAGTTCCCCATCTCTTTCCTTATCCCAGATACAAACTCTACACTCCACGTGGCCTCCTTCTGCTCTCTGCTCTGCTCTCTCCTCTAAGCATCCCAGGAACCAAGAGCGCAAGCTCCCGTTTTGCCCCCATTTTATAGTGTAGATTCAAAACCTTTAATCCAATATACAAAATAGGGAAGCCTCTAATACAAAGTCACTTCTCTGAGGCATGATTGGATTGTACCGCCCCACATCAAAAAGGGTGGGCAAGGCTTAATCCCAAAACCAAGCCCCAGGCTGCAAAGATCCTGCCTGCCCAGAAACACACATTAATATCACCTGGGCGACTGCCTCCACGTGGGAGGCACCATCTTTAACAAAGTGAGCATAATATATTTTATCTGCCGAACAGTATTCTAAAAGTTTCTTTTACACAAAATGTTTCATAAACTGATCAAACTAGAATCCATAGTAAGGTGCTTGTCAAATCCAAATTTTCAGGAAACATGATGATGTCTTGATTCATTCCCGTGTCCTACTCTAAAGTGCCTAGCATCTAATTTTATCTGCCTTTTTTTCTATACTTTAGAACATATTTTCTATAATATAAAAGAAATGTAATAAATATATCTAAAACTCTTTAGAAGGAAGTGTGAACCTCAAAAATGTAAAATAGCCAGCTGTACAAGGAAAATGAATTATTGGTAAGTGCATCATGGGTAAGTCAGAAGAGACAAAAAAAAGTTGGCTTTTATTTTAGAAAGAAACTGGGAAGGTTTGTTTAAAATTAGTTGCAAAGATGAAAAATAAGAGGGAGTTTATGTTAGGAATGACTGGAAAGAAGTTGTATTAACTTTGACCAAATTATTTATCACTAAAAATGTTCTTTCTCCTACTCCATGATTATATATATAGCACTTCTTTTGATCAAGTTTTAAATATTAGGCTCCAATATGTTGAGATTCTTATAAAGGTATTGCATTTAATAATTATGGATTTTTCATATATACTAAAAATTAAGAAAAGTGGAAAAAGTAGGGTTTTCTTTAAAATTATTTAGGTGACTCTACTTTCTAGTAATATATAATGATATTGTGATCCTTTTCCACACATATCTAAAAAGAAATAAAAATCCCACAAAGGTTTAATTAATAATACTTCTATGCCTTTTGAAGTCCTTGGATGAAAGGTACTAACAAAGTATAAAGGACTATAATTAATATTCCAAAAAAATAAATTTTAATTTACTTCTCAATAGTTAGGGATCCAATATTTGATAGTGTGTGATACCAGACATCAGGAGAGCTAGATAGTGATAGGTGCAAAGAGATAGTTTGAATAAAATTGGTCACATTCACTGTGAATTTAATTGCTAATGGAATTTATCAAAAATCACAGAATGTCTTTTTGTACTGAAGGTCAAATTAAATAACATTCAATGTGACTGTCTCAGGGTTCTACTGATTTACAGTGGAATAAAGCCAAGTGAATAAGAAAGAAGGTATTGATCATTTGGAATTATAATATACTCCATATATACAAAATAGTAAAATTAAATTAAAATAGCGGTGATTGAGGAGCCACTGCTCCACTTCACCCGCAGGTGTTGTAAGATACCAAAAACTACAGAATTAATATTAATATTGTAAGAGGCTTGAAGAACATTTTATTAATTTGGGTTAAGGTGTGCAGAGAAATTGTGAGAGTAGTCTCTGTACTGTGTGATTGGCATGACCAGGATGGCCCTTGGCATTGTATTGTAAATGCAAAGGAAAGGAAAACATGGATTCCCAGACATTCCACCACACCTGTGGGGAAAGGGGTGAATGGCTAACCAGGTGCAGGGAGAGAAAAGCCAAAATAAACCTTTTCTTATAGCAATGAGCCATTTGCGGGCATTTGCCCCCATGGAAACTACCTCTCCTATGTAAATGTGTATGGTTAATACGTGTGACTCTGGACAGAGAGATGGCAGATAAACACTAGAAAATATAGGAATGCCTTTTAATATGTAAAAAGACATTTTTCTACCATTGTGTTGACTTATAAATTTTGTTTTCTCCAAAATGATGTGTGGCTTGCAAATTGAACATGGTCCTATCATGTTAAAGGACATATGACTATAACCAATAGTGGTAAAGGGCTCCTAATTGCAATTTTTGCTTCTGTACTTCCCACTTACAGAACTATAAAAACTAAGTAAAACAAAGGGCCAGGGCGCTCTCCATCAGATTTCTGTCGGAGTTGCCGCCACTTGGCCAAGCTAGACAATAAAGCTTTCGTGTGTAATCCACGGACTTTGTTTGTGTCTTCAATGTTTTGGGTCCCTCCGGATTAGGCTTAACAGTGATAATAAAACATTATTAAATAGCAAAATTTTGCCATTGATTCAAGATGATTAAAGGCCAATCTTTTCAACATTATGCATTTAAAAATATATATTTATATTTCAACAATTATAGAAAGTTCTTAGACTGTGTTAGATACTGAAATGAATACACATATTCAGATGAAAATACGCTATTTTACATTTGAAAGAGAGGGGCAATGTTATCTAACAACGGAGGCAATTTCTAGCTGATAGACTATATTAATTTATGACATGTTATTATATGTCATATTATGTACTATAATTTTCAAGTACACAAAAATAACATTTCTCTTTCTCTAAAAAAAAAAATCCCCTCTTTCCTAATATAGATGAAGAAGGCATTTTTTGAGAATTAATTTATCATTCACAGGATTTGGAACCAGAATAGTCTAAATTGAATTACAGGCTTCAATATTTGGTGAATTTTGTAATACTCAGCAATATACTTGTTTTCTGTGTTTTAGTGTTCTCATTTGTTAAGATAATAATAGGACCTATTGTTATGAGTATTAAATGAGTTCATTCATGAAAAGTGATTGGAATAGTACTTTCTGCATTTTAAGGTTCCAGCAAATAATTTTTAAATAAATATTTAACTATAATTATTGTTGGGATTTAAGAAAAGGATGAACACATACTTTCCGTGTTACTCTATGAAATACCTATGTATTTAGTGAGACATTTTTCATGAGATTTGGAAAACAAGCAAACATAAATAAATAATAAGAAATACTGATGTAATAAGAATTCAATTTTAAATCTATGAGGTTTAGTTCATAAACATTTAAAAAGAATGCTGGTCGCATAATGAAAACTCATGAAGAATCTCCCTCAGGCTATCAAGATGGCACAGTAACAGTTCCCGGACAATTAAATTTGGTAAATGAGGAGTATTCTCCATAAAATCAAATTTATAATGAATATGCTCTGCATGCAGATACCATCTAGAAATTAATGTACTCTATTTTGGACACTTCAAAATGAAAGAACAAAATGAATCAAGGTCCCTAAACAAGAACATCATTAACTTGTATTTTGGTGTGAATGGAATATTACCCTTTGGGTAAGTGGGACTAAAAGTACAAAATTACGAGCTAGAATGGTAGATTAAATTTAGTTCATAATGAGCCATATAGAGACTTGATCTGGTAGTTGCTGAACATGATGGTGATTTCTGGCTTGAGAAATTATATAATGCAGATTGATGATTTAGACAGTAGAAGTCAGCAGTGTGGTCAAGGTGATTAGAAGGAGGCAAGAGGAGAAAGAAGATTAGAGGTGGTAGCACTAGGTCACATGATTGATGATCAAGACCTGATTTCAAAATATGAAATTTGGAATAAAAATAAAAAGCTAGATATGAAAGAAATGCCCAATGTCTGTGAATAAGCAAATAGATCTTTCCTTTGGTGAAGTCCTAATTCCTCTAAGTTCTTTCAAGACCCCTAGAAAAGTCTTAATTCTTCCAGGAAATCTTAAAATGTTTGTGTATTCTAGAAGTTGGGGAGGATACAGAGGCAGTTCCTGGAGGTTAAACACCACGGTGGGATTCAAATATTTTAACAACTGGTTCTCTGCCCTAATGACTGTTTTACGTATAAAAAACCAATATACTGAAAGGTAGTATATTATTTCATGCATTTGAGATATAAATAAGAAAACTAAAAAAGGTACACAAAACTATATTATGTTATAGAAAGAGTTTTAAAATATTAATGAAAAAATATTAAATAGTACCTGACAATAAACAATAAAACTATTATTTAAGATATTTGCTATTGCTTCTTTTTTTTAAAAAAAATGTTTTTTTTTTATTTTTTTATTTTATTTTTTATTTATTTACAGGGACAGAGAGAGAGAGTCAGAGAGAGGGATAGATAGGGACAGACAGACAGGAATGGAGAGAGATGAGAAGGATCAATCATCAGTTTTTCGTTGCAACACCTGAATTTGTTCATTGATTGCTTTCTCATATGTGCCTTGACCACGGGCCTTCAGCAGACCGAGTAACCCCTTGCTTGAGCCAGCAACCTTGGGTCTAAGTTGGTGAGCATTTTTTATTTGCTCAAGCCAGATGAGCCCGCGCTCAAGCTGGTGACCTCGGGGTCTCGAACCTGGGTCCTCGACATCCCAGTCCAACGCTCTATCCACTGCGCCACCGCCTGGTCAGGCTGCTATTGCTTCTTGATTGGTGACCTCACTTGCAATTTTTTTCACCTATGGACAGAATGAACATTGCTACGGGCATTTAGAATACGCTGTTGCACAGATATATGTTATAAAAGAGTAAGGAATGCAGATTTGTGATTTCCACGTTTGGCGGCTGCCTAATTGCCCTCCTTAGAGAGAACCCTGATTACAAGTGCCATTTTAACAACCAGTTCACTGAACTCGACAAAAAATTAGGTATCAGTTTTGCCAAACTGGTGTGATCCAGCTGAATCCCACCACTGGTTAAACACATGAAAGAATAGCAATCTCCTTGGATTGGGGCTCCTTCCAGAAGATTTTCACTCTTAGTCCCTCAGAGTTACTGTTCTTCCTGGTTGCTGGCTTAAGTAGCTTCTGCTTCAGGTAAACTGACCTGTATTCTCTGTACAGTATTTGCCTGTCTCACTAGGTTTCAGTATGGAGGTTTGTCCGGTGACCTCAACTCTTTAATGGATCTTAAAAAATGTTCCTGGTTTTGCATTTGTTCAGTTTTCTTTGTTGTTAAGGTGGGAGACAGGAAGTCCAAGCTCTTTACATGTTAGAGTAGAAACCTGAATTCCTAGCATCGTTTGGAAATAAAGGTGTAGATTTCAGCGTGTTTACTACACATTCATACAAATCATTTCTCCCTTCCTCATGGTTGCTGAGTAATGCCTTAGTAGCTCAGTAACAGGTAAGAGTTCTTCTCCCAACATGTTGCTGTAGTAGCAGTAGAAGCTTTATTTGGATGGGAGGCCCTGGCTGACAAGCAGATCCCCTTGGAAATGGAGTAGTATTCTTCTAATCCTAGAGAGCAAGACATGTTCCTTGCAGATGCTGACTTTTTTATTGTTCAATATGTAAGATAGTAATGGATAAGTGGCCTGGTATGGTTACTCTTTATATTTTGCATATATATTTTTTCCCAGAGTAAAATCAAGTCTGTATTTTTAAGGTATATAGCCATGTTATTTTATTTTCTGAAACAAATAAACAAAAAAAAAATGAGCCTTTTTGTCACCTGTTCTAAATCTTGCATAATGATTAGAATTTTCTATATGAAAAAGCACAACTTGAACATTTTACATGGGTGAGTTCTGATTTAGGCAATGAGGCAGAATGAACTAATACGGATAGTCCCTTATACTCTTCTCTCCTGTCCAGCTCCCACTGTTAAAAGTACTTAAAAATGTTAATACAATATAACCAAAAATATAAATTTGAGCTCATATGGAACTGAGATTTTAGACATCAAAATATTGAGGGACATAAAGTGGCAGGAGAAAAAAAAACACATGATTTTAGGAGCAATTTAGATGGCTTGTTAGCATCCATTTAGGGAAATAAGTTGTTGCCCTGGGGATAAGACAGATATAGAGGATGATCTTAGTTCTTAAGACCAAGTCTCCTGCGCAAGTTAAAGCAAAGAAATGACCTATTACTACACTCACTGCATCAGCAAAGCCATATGGCTATTTTCTCTGCTTGATAAAATAATGTACCAAGACAAAATTAACCCTGTTTAATACATACCAGGGATAAACCTCCTAAAGCACCCTCAATTGTTATAAGTCCTCCAGTTAAAATGACCAGTTCTTGAGGATTGCAACCATGACATAGGTCATTCCCAGTCCTTAGTATTATGTGTTCTAATCATATTCAGCATATTAAAATGATATCTTTAAGAGTAGATGTAATAGAAGCAGCTACTGTCATCACTAGCATGCATTAGGAATTGGATAGACATGCTCTAATCACTGATTTTGCCTCTCAAGTTGTCTCAGACAGGGTAAACATCTGAGTGGAGTGATGATGAAACATGGTAGGAAGAATGCTAAACAGATACGAATAACACATAGACAGTGTCTGTTTTTTTTATATTAATCACTTTGCATTTGTTAGTCTTACAACTATTAATGTATTTTAATTTACAAACACATATATATACAAACATAAAATTTGTCTATCCTTTTCAACACTGTACCTAGGACTAACCATATTGTTTTCTCAGTGGATGATTTAACACACATAACATATATATCCTTTCCTTATGGCAGAGAAAGAAAGTTATAAGCTATTTTACTGGCAAGGAAACATAAAATGAAATAGATTGAATTACTGTTTCTATGGATATCATTTTGGCTGCTGCTCCCTTTCTCTCACAACGAGCCAGAAAGTCTCTTATTGCTGTGTCAGGAGTGAAATCAGCCAGCTGGCACCAAGCAATTTAAATATGTTCTCTCTTGTGTATTGCTGTGGGATAATGGGATCGAGTCAATGTGACAGGGTCATGTCTTGGACAGGATCCAAAGCCTATGTGGCTTTGAAATGAGACATTAAATACTCAGATCAGGCAGAAAGCAACAATGGTTATTATCTCTTTGTCCGAGGATCACATTTCTCTTCATTCAAATCTTGGCTTTGTCTTACCAAATCACGTATCAAGAAGTTAGATCTGTAACAGCTTTAAAGTATAGTTTGCCTTAATTGATCTATCTTAATTAAGAACAAATTTTACAAAAGTAAGATACCATTGCATTCAGATGCTGAAAAGGAACAGCATGCACGACTCAGGCTTGGCCTACCCAGTCCCAGCAGCAGGGTCTGAACATTCATTATACCACAGAACATAACTGTATGTTCATTTCATACTGCTTGGTAAAACTGTTTTGAACATACAGGTCACCGTTCCCCTTGAGGTTCACTGGAACTAAATTTCACCTGATGATGTATGCAGTGAACTTTATATGATATCATCTTCCCTGGATCTTACAACTCTTTCCAAGGACTGTCTTTTATTTTGACCTGCCTTTCTCCCAACAGCCAACCAACAGGTCCTTCCAGCCTGCTTTGTACTTAATATTAAAATAAAATGCAAACTAAACACATAAAAGGTCTATAGCAACTATTTCTCTGATGTCACCTCTTACCACCTTCATGTCCAGATCATATTATCTTATTTTTTTTGTTCCTCAAATATAGCTACGTCATTTCTATCTCAGGGCCTGTGAGCACCCTGCCTGGAACATCTTCTCACGTAATTCACATAGCTGTCTTCCACTTCATGTTTTTGTGCCATTTCAAATATCATTATGATGATACACACCTGCTCACTCCTGCTTGTTGCTTCCAAGTCCGTAAGACATTATCTATCACAGTTCGTTAGTGGCTGTCTTACAGAGCTCACCACTATTCTGCATTATCAAAAGTATTTGTGTTTACCATACAGCTTCCTCCCTTAGGCTGTAATTTATTTGAAGGCAGGTTTTTTTTGTCGTGTTTTTTCTATTTTTAACAGTAACTGGCAGATGGAAAGTACTTAGAAAATTAAAAATAAATGTACTTACATTGTTTTAAAATAGATGCTTATAAAGAAAGAATTTTTATGAAATTCTGTATTTTAAGTATTATAAGCAATTTTATATTTAAATTAGAATCAAAATTGCTGCAGAACAGGTATATAAATAGTCCAGGACTGTTCCATGGTCAGTGGCTGATTTTGAACCCAGATCATTGTGGGGATTTTGTACTGTCATGTGAAGAGTTAAAGGTATATATAAATAAGTGAGAGTTAAAGTCATGGATGACTTTATCCTCGGACAAGTTGCATTTTTCTGCCGCGACTCAAAAAATAAATAAGCTTTTATCTCCACCTACCATTCTAAAATTTCTCTTTAAGCTACCAAAATTGTTCCTGAAGTATTTTTCACAGACTATCTTATAAGACATGTAAGTCAGCAGCACAAGAAAATTTAATGTGTGAGGTTAAAATTTGCTTATAATTTTATTATATATTATAACAACTTATAATAACACACACACACACACTTAGAAGTGCAATTGTTGAGCCATAAGTTATGCATATATTCAGCTTAAATAAACACTGATAATCAGTTTCCCAAAGAAGTTTATCTAGTTCCTGTGCAGTGAATTTATATATTAATGGGTTAAAAAAATATCTTTATAAAATTTAAACTTTCTATCTGAATTTAGATGTCTTTATATTTACTCAGTTATTTTTAATACCCTTTTGATATTGCTACATTCTTTATATCTTTTGAGTGTTGTTCAGTAATACTTCTCTCTAAAAGTTTCATGCACCTTATAATAGCTTTATTGCTATCATCATTAGTATCTTTGGTTTAGCTATAATTTTTCTGTTTTTTTCACTGTTTCTATTTATTTGAATTTTGTTTAGTTCTTTTTAAATTTCTTTAATTTGGCCTTTATAGGCCTTTATAAAATTTTTCCTTTCTTTCAGAGAGAAATATAAAATATTTAGAAGACATGGGTGTCTTAGAGTTAAATATAATCCACAGCTTTAGTCTCTTCTTGGCAAGCATAAAAATAACAGAAATGTTTTAATGAACATAACCCCTTTTATCTTCTCTTTAACTATTGTTTAACTGTTTAATAAAGTATAATGTACATAGAAAGGACACACATTGCATAGGTGACCAGATTGAAACATCATCTTGATTTAACATATGTATAATTAGCACCTAGATTAAGAAAAAAATCACTACCCACAAAGCAGATTTTTCTTGCTTTCTTCCAAATAAAGATAGTAGAGATAGTCATAGAGAAGACTGTAAGGGTGGATAAAGGGGAGACTACAGAGGGGTTTAAACGACAGTTTACAAGTCTATAACTTAGTCAGTAATGATGAGGAAGCTTTCTGTGTTTTCAAATCTGAAAAGTGTTAAGACTAGAGTTCAGGTTTCAGAAATGCTGATGTGAGGAGCTTAAACTGATGAAGCAGAGCAAATGAGAAGAAAGACATCTGGAAAAAAGACACCCAATTATTGATGTAATGTTGATGTAAATGAACAGGCACATAGGTGATGGAGGTGGGCTAGAAAAACAATGACCATTTTATTAAAAAACAGAGCAGTAGCTATATGTATGAAGATGGTAGAGAAAATCAAAGCAGAAAATACTGTAAATTCATGTTATACACAAGAGAGTATGTTGGGGAAACCAATACATAAATAAGCAGACACAAAATTGGAGAATCAGGAGAATGAGGGATCCCAGGTGATAAAGGACAAAAAGAATTCCCCTGAGACAGTTGTGTTCACAGTGTGACCGGCAACAGAGAAGTCCAAGAGAAGTAGGTGAGAAGAGAAGCCATTTAATTTGTCTTCTTAATTTATAATTCTCTTTTATCTTTCTGTTCCTGTCTACATGTAAATTGTTTTTAAGTTGTCACTTTCCTTGTTAGAGTTTAGGAACAGAGCTAGACTTAGTTATGGTTTAAAAACCTGCTGCCAACATGAAAAATATGCTCTGTGAATGCTGTTCTATGCTATCAGCATAAATTTCCTAATTCCCTCGTTCATCAAATGCTCACTTAGTTCTTCATTTATAACAATTACTTTTCTGTGCACCAGAGGTATAATGATAAAAAAGACAATATCTCCCTTTGTGGAGCTTATCTTACAGTTGGAAATATAAATAATCACATATAAATATAAAAAGACAATTTTAGATAGCAGTAAGTGCTATGAAAAAAATAAAGCTGCAATAGGGACTAGAATGTAGTCGATTTAATTGATGGAAGCAATTTTTTGTTCCTCCTCTGAAACCAATCCTTTGTATAGAATTAAGAATTTTTTTTCCACAAGGAGGTAAAGTATATTTTTCCCCTTATTGTTCCTGAAATTGGCCATTTAACTCACACTGGCAAGTGCGATGTCAGCAGACAAAATGTAAACAGACACTTTTAAGGTGTTTATGTTTGGATTTTTATATATCATTTCTGCATCATCATAAAAAGACGTGCCTGAAAAACAAACTTAAAGGGCACTTTCTAGCCAATTTCAAGTTGTACTGTAAATCTGCCATAAACAAGACAACATTGGTACTGGTGAAAGTATAGAAATATAGATCGATGTGATAAACTAGGAAACCCAGAAATGAGTCCACATAAATATAACCAGCTAATCATTAAAAAAAGAGCAACACTTATATGTGGAATCTAATCAACCAAAATAATTTAACAAACATAGGTAGATAGGAAAGACTGACATGTCAGAGGGGAGGGGTGGTAGGAGGACTGGGTGAAATGATGAAGGGATTAAGCAAATCACACACACACACACATATATGGTACATAAACATGGAAAACAGTGTGAAGATAGAGGAAAAGAAGGGTGGGGAGAGAGAGAAGTGGGCAGAAGAGGTATAAATGGGGATAGAAGAGATTTGACTTTGGGTAGTGAGTGAACGGTGCAGTATACAGATGATGTTTTATTGAGTTGTATACTTGAAACCTGTATGGTTTATTAACCAATGGCACACAAATAAATTCAATAAAATAAAACAAAGAAACAACAAAAAAAAGTGGAGCAACACAGGCTAATGAAAAATGAACAATCTTTTCAACAAATGATGCTGAAACTACCAGACATTGATAGGCAGACATTTCAACCTGAAAACATTCTTTATACCTTTCAGATATATTAACAAAAAATAGACCATAGATATAAATGAAAAATAAGAAACTATAAAAATTCTGGGAGAAAAAGTAAGAGACTCTCTGTGGCCTTGGATATGATGATGAGTTTTTTAGATAAAACAACAAAAACATGAACCATAAAAAAAAAATTAAGTTTCACTTTATTTTTAGAGCCAGAAAGAAATGAAAATGAATGAATAAATCAAAATGCACATTGCTTTGTGAAAGAAGCTAGTCTGAAAAGGTTACATAGTATATGATTCAAATTACATTAAATTCTATAAAAAATAAAACTATAGAGATGGTATGTAAAGCAGTGGCTTCTAAATGCTCAAAAGGAGATGGACAGAGTTGAATAGCTGATGCACAGGGGAATATTTAGAAAGATGAAACTATTCTACATGAACCTGCATTGAGGGAATATGTGACACTATCCCTTTGTCAAAACCCATAGAACTTTAAGCAGAAAGAATAAAATTTAATGTATAAAATTAAAAAAAAAATCATTCAAGACTTTAGATAATTATGGCATGAAATGCAAAATACAAAAAAAAATCAATCTAAATGCATTATAAATACACTAAAAATTGTGTACACTGAAGGGATTGTGATAAAAAGGTTTGACCTAAGTCATTTTGGAAATAAATGAAGTGTCTGTAAGACTTAAGACAAATGGCACTATACAAAAGGACTGTGCTCTACTTGTCATAGTTGTTTCCCTCAGGGGCAAAATTTAAGATTTATAACACTGGGATTGAAAAATTAAGTAAATAGATGGAAGATGGTGGGGGCCAGTTTCTTATTGTTGGAGTGAGAATTTATAAATAATCAAGGAGTTTACGATAATCCAATAGATAAGGAATTAGAATTGTAAACTTCAGAATAGATTCATGTTTTGTTCAATATATTTATAGGTAGCTACATATAAAAATATTTAAAAATATGTGAATATGCACAGATCAGTTTTAAACACACCCATTTCCTTTGTTAGTTGAGTAGGAAAATATGAAACCCCAAGAGCAACGATTACTCCTAGTAACTCTGTATTAGTTTCTAAAGCCATCCCCCAATAGCAGGACTAGGGCTCAATGGAGAAAAGATTGATTATAGAAATGGGGCAGGAAATATATGAGAATGTTACAGTACCTCAAAGTAAGAAAATGTCCCAAAATACCTAACAATAATTGGAGTATATCAATAATATACAGGGATCGACTGAAACTGAGAGTTCCTGACTGCCAAAGCTGAAACAATTTAGATGACAACAACAACAAAACAACTAGGTTTGCACTTTAACACAATATATTAAATAAGTATCCATAAATCCATAGTTATATAAATAAATTATAAGTCAAACTCCTGTGCAGGAAAGTTCCAAATTTATGAAGATACTCCGTCTTAAAGAAGGTAGACTATAACTTCACCTTCTAGTGACTTCTTCAAAAGGACAGACAGAAACGGGAACAAAGTCTCTTTGTGGTGAAGAAATAGCACAAGCACTCTCTCCGTAATGTGATAATATGATTAAGTTCAGCATCCACAGTGATAAGTCCTTATTCATAGCATATATCCTTGATATTGTAAGATGAAAATTATTTTACTTCTGTGGTTTTTCTCCTCAAAAGATGTAATTCCAGTCTAATCATGAGAAAAACGTCAAATTCACTTGATGGACATTGTGGATAATCACTGCTCAGAACTGTCTGGATTATCAAAACAGAGAATATTAGAAAATCATAGGCAAAACAAGCCTAAAGAGAGAGAATGACTAAATGTAATGAGGTGTCTTGTTGGGATACCTGAAATAAAAAATGGACATAAAGTAATATATTGGAAAAATGAATCAAGGATGGGCTTTAGTTGATAATAATAATGCATCAATGTTAGTCCAATAGTTGTGTTAAATGTCACATAGGAACATAAACTTGTGGAGTAGATGGAAACTGTGGCTGACACATGTTCTGTCTTACGGCTGAGATCCATCCTTCACGACGTCATCCACAATGAACATACAAAACTGCTTATACAGAACCAAAGGTGCTCCTTTTCTCTATCTATTAACATGCTAATTCCTGTGACACTCACTATTTTTTGGAGAGATAGCAGCTGAGTTGGTGGGAGATAAACTTTGGAACAAGAGAGTTGGACTTCAAATACTAACTCTTGTGTAATGTGGGCAACTTGTTTCTTGTGTAATGTGGGATAATAGTTTCTAACAGGAATAGTGAGTATATCTTTAAAGCTATAAGGTCACAACTCCCAGGATTTTCATTATTTAAATTGTGCAAGGCCTTGTCTGACCAGGTGGTGGCACACTGGATAGAGTGTTTGACTGGAACGCTGAGGACCCAGGTTTGAAACTCGAAGTTACTGGTTTTAGCATGGGCTCATCCGGCTTGAGCATAGGGTTGATGGTTTGAACGTGGGTTCATAGACATGACCTCATGGTTGCTGGCTTGATTGAGCCTAAAGGTCACTGGCTTAAAGCCTAAGGTCACTGGCTTGAGTCCAAAATCATTGACTTGAGCAAGGGGTCACTCGCTCTTCTGTAGGCCAGGACAAGGCACATGTGAGAAAGCAATCAATGAACAACTAAGGTTCCGCAACAAAGAATTGATGCTTCTCATCTCTCTCTCTTCCTGTCTTTCTGTTTCTCTCTCTCTCTCTCTAAAAAAAATAAAAAATTGTACAGGGCCTCATTGAGTCTGGTATAAACTAGCTAAGGGATTGTGGATGTTGGAATAAAACAGAAAGAGTAAGTCAAAGTGATTACTGGAATTATGGGTAATTTCCCACATTGTGATTGATTTGATCCTATACCTAAAATAATCATTTTGTTTGCACTAATTCTTGCATTAAGGTAATAAAAACACATATTTAGAGAACATGTTTCAGAGTGTTAAACCAACAAAAGTCTCACAAGGCTCAATGGGCTTGGTTAGTTATATTTGTTTAAATGAACTTAACTTAAATAATGTAATACCTTAGTATAAATTTCTATGATGTTTAGAGATTATAATATTATACAACCTATGTTCTTTTATATGTAAAACTTCAAACACAAATAAAAATATTAAATGTGAATAGCAGTATACTGGTTCTAGATAAAATATAAATTATAAGATTGACCAGGGTGGGCAAAATAAGGATGCAAGTGAATGGTAGAAGAAAACAAGACTGATAATAAGGTCAAAATATTCAAGGCATTTGTGTGTGTGTTGTACATTTAATTCTAACCTTCCTTAAAGGTTCCAAATGTAAAGTACAACACAACCTGTTTTACAATTCACATTATGAAGGAATAGAAAAGATACCAAAAGTATAGAAGGAGCACAGCTATTCCAAACAATAAGTTTAAAATAAAATTCGCACAAGCCAAGGTTATAATTCAACTCAAGAAAATCAATTATTCAAGGAATCAAACTCCTGGTTATTCTTCAATCAAGGATAAAACTGCAACATTTTTATGGTTTTCCTCCTGAAGTGGATGAACAGTCAGAGACTTTTCTTCATTTCCATTGTATGCATTTCACTCATTGTCCCTCACATAGAGGATGGGCTAAAATACAAGCAACACAGAGTTCATTCTATACTCTGATGTGATAAACTAGAGCATTTTCTTCAATGCTGTACTCTTAACAACTAGCAGTGTCTGATATGTAATAAATATTTTTTGTGTAGATAAACAATTTAAAATGATGTTTAAAAATTTAATCTTGAGCAATACTGGGCCTACTGAAGGGGTGTGGGGGCAAGCATGCATCTTTGAATAGTGCCTAAATTCTCAGGCAATTAATTTAATGACAAAATATGGTATAAAGTGATAAAAGCTGAGCATTGGGATATTCATGCTCACAGAGGCTCTTTATGGCACTACCTCTTGCTTAGAGAGAAAATTTGGGATTATACAATTGCAGGCGAGATTCAGATTGCAAGTAGTTCTGACTCTCCAAACGTACTGGAGAACAGATCCAAGGAATATTGGTTTACTGCAAGCATACTGATGTCTCCAAAGTCATAAGAAAAATGTATTAGATTGTCTCAAGATTTGGGGATTTTGAGGACACATGTATCAGAAACTTTGGTCATAGCATCATAATTAAGAAACCTTGAGAAACAAAGTCCTGATGCAAGATATCCAACAAGAGGTTGTTATTTTGTGGGTTTTTTTTGTTTGTTTGTTTTGTTTTTCTTTTTTTAAGGAAATGACCTTTTCTTTTTTTTATTTTTTTTATTTTTTTATTTTTATTTATTCATTTTAGAGAGGAGAG
This sequence comes from Saccopteryx bilineata, assembly GCF_036850765.1. NCBI lineage: Eukaryota > Metazoa > Chordata > Mammalia > Chiroptera > Emballonuridae > Saccopteryx > Saccopteryx bilineata. The sequence goes on along the minus strand of NC_089490.1, from coordinate 371,367,984 downwards.
AGAGAGACAGAGAGAGACAGAGAGAAGAGAGAGACAGGGGGGAGGAGCTGGAAGCATCAACTCCCATATGTGCCTTGACCAGGTTTCGAACCGGCGACCTCAGCATTTCCAGGTCGACGCTTTATCCACTGCGCCATCACAGGTCAGGCCAAGAGGTTGTTATTTTGAATGTTATTAAATAAATGTAACTTCTCAGTCATGTTGGAGCCAATAACAATGCACAAAAGTATTTCAACATAATGATTAGAACTATGAGTAATAAGTAGTCTCAAAACTAAGTTGCAGTGACTCTAGCAGTGGTCGGCAAACTCATTAATCAACAGAGCCAAATATCAACAGTACAACGATTGAAATTTCTTTTGAGAGCCAAATTTTTTAAACTTAAACTATATAGCTAGGTACATTCCTTATCGAGGCAGTACCCACACGTGGTATTTTGTGGAAGAGCCACACTCAAGGGGCCAAAGAGCTGCATGTGGCTCGCAAGCCTCAGTTTGCTGACCAGGGCAGAGGTACATAAGATGTGCTGTGATAAAAAATTGTTAGACCTTCTCCTTCTCCTTCTCCTCTTCCTCTTTGTTTCTCCCTCCCTCCCTCCCTCTCTCTCTCTCTATTGAGATATATGTGAATATATATATATGGGCGTGTGTGTGTGTGTGTGTGTGTGTGTGTGTGTGTATGTATAAATACTCTGAGGGTCTGTACAAAATTGGAGGGTAGTGGTGGAAGGTGGTACAAGAGATACAACTAACAAAAGAAAGACATTTTTAGATCAGGACATTGTGTGTGTATATACACACACATTTTTCACACACAAACAGTAAAACATAACAATTAAAATTAACTTTGACTCTCAGTTTTTTGCTGTGACATCTGGTCCTATCAAAGATAGTATCTTGTGACTAACATTGAAAGAATTAGTCTTGAATCATTAACATGTGTAAGGAGCCAATTTAGTTCCTAAATTACACAGAAATAGCTGAGCAGAACATCTGGTTACTATGCTACTGAAAATGAATTTCATTTTAATAGATTAAAGTTTTATATAAGTCTCTTTTGTAAGAAAGCAGAAAAATTAAATTTTTATCAGTCTTCACAATAGTATGTGTATATATATATGTATATAATATATACACATATATGTGCATATATACATACTACTTGTAAAACCATGGTTAAATCTTGAAAGCATTATGTTAAATGAAAAAAGCCATAGAAAAATGGCTTAAAGTCTATTTATTGTATGATTTTATTTATACGATCTGCTGAAAAAAGTAAAAACTATAAATACAGAAGTAACTTCAGCGGTTTCTAGGGTTTTAGGGTGGTGAAAGAGGACTAACTACAAAGATATGTAAGAAAATTATCGGGGAACAACAAAAATGTCCTGATTTTATATTTTTAACAATAAAATTTATTAGTTACCATGACTAGGTTTTTTGTGTGTCTGCACACTGGGCTTATGCTCTATTCACTGAGCCAACCAGCCAGGTCTTGATAATTAATTTGAATTCTTAATGTTATAGTGGCACATACAGTTATATTTCTGACTTCCTTATTACAGTTTCTATTTGCCTGTCTACCCAAGTTATTGTTTATTGCACATTTCTCTCATTAGATAATATATTCCATCAAAATAACAACTGCCTCTCTTTTAATAACCACTTAAACTGTAAAAGCTAGATCTAATTAATAAATAAACAACCGATCCCGATGCTTAATGCTTTATTAGGATTATATTACTCAGAAAAAAAGGCCCTATATTCTCTTCCAAATCTCCTAGAATTATCATTCCCCAATTTGTATTTGAAAAGCCTTAGTCATTGTAAGTAAAGACACTCTACCTAGTTGAGAACTGGAATAGTTTTAGTTTACTTCTTAACAGACCAAGAATTCTTCCTTAAGAGCCATTATGATTCATCATGTAACTGACTTGACAGACAATTGCTATACTTTCTACTACCAAAGTCAGGAACTGATGGTTTATTAATATTATGGGCAACCATCCTTAGGAACTAGGGATAAAATGCATAACAAAATTATATAGGTATCAGAATTTGAAGTCAGTGGTAAATATTTTTTATAGGTACTCCTATCTATATAGTTGACTATGATTGGATGTAATGGTCCTCTCTATTAGAACAAATCCTCCTGCCATTTGAAGGATGAGAGAAGACAATTTATGAGCATGCCACTGACAAACCATAATAGCTAAACTTGATATTTGTCCCTAAAATTCTTTGCAAATGTCTACCTTAACCAAAATAATTGTCTCAGGCAAAGTCAGTAGGTAATTACTATCACATATTAGTTTTTCAAATTCCATATCATTCTAGAAGGATTGTATATTAATTTTAATAATCCTAGAGATTTTAAAATAAATTCTTCTGCCTTGTTGCTCAATGTGAATTATTTATTTTCTATTGAATCTACAAATGGAGCCAATATATATAAAGTCTACCCGGAAAGTTCTGTCCGTTTCTATCACAACAAGTTTCGACACGTAAGCACATGTTTATTTGGCAATGTATGCCTCTCTATTTTTATCACTTAATGTATACATACTGACATAGCAAATTAACTAAAACAAAGTTGATTCACGTTAGTCTTATGTGTGAAGTCATAGTGTACCCATGGCTACTGATGAAGTTCATTTACGCCACTGTAATTTTTACAAATTTCAACAAGGAAGAAATGCTACAGAAGCATGTCTGTTGCATCCACCATATTCCCCGGACTTAGCACCCTCCAACTATCACTTGTTTTTGTACTTCCAAAATTTTTTGAAGGGCAAAAACTTCAAAAATGAAGAAGATATCAAACAAGCACTGGTTCAATTTTTCACATCAAAAGATAAAACATTTTTCAAAAATGGGATATACAAATTGCCCTCACGCTGGCAAGAAATAATTAATAATAATGGCAATTATATTATTTAATAAAGTTTATTGACGATAAGAAAAATTTGTATTTTGTTTTATTCCAAAAATGGACAGAACTTTCCAGTAGACCTTATATATAGGATCAAGCTATCAAAACAAAATGCAGAACCTATAAACTAGAGTTTTCAAAAGAAGTTCAGCAAATTTTTACTAGATTTTCCATTTAAACTAAAGTGTTTCAAAATTGTTACAGTTCAGATGCATTGTTATTTCATTCTACTGGAGAAAGCATTCTGGATATTAAACATGCTAGGTTAACTTCCAAACTTGAATTCATTGTGAAAATCCATGTAGTATTTCATGATATTTCTCTGTAGATGTAGTCCCCCCCCCTTTCTAAACCATCAGTCTTCTTAGCAATATAATCTTCCACTTCTGTCACATTTATGCCACAATCTTTGGTACAGTGTTCTGCCCTAGGATGTTAAAAAGTGGAACTAAATATATGCGATGCCATTCTCTATAGAACATTCCTTCTTTCTTTCTTTTTTTGTATTTTTCTGAAGCTGGAAACGGGGAGGCAGTCAGACAGACTCCCACATGCGCCCGACTGGGATCCACCCGGCACGCCCACCAGGGGGCGATACTCTGCCCATCCGGGGCACCGCTCTGTTGCAACCAGAGGCATTCTAGCACCTGAGGCAGAGGCCACAGAGCCATCCTCAGTGCCCGGGCAAACTTTGCTCCAGTGGAGCCTTGGCTGCAGGAGGGGAAGAGAGAGACAGAGAGGAAGGAGATGGGGAGAGGTGGAGAAGCAGATGGGCGCTTCTCCTGTGTGCCCTGGCCGGGAATCGAACCCGGGACTCCTGCACGCCAGGCTGACGCTCTACCACTGAGCCAAACGGCCAGGGCCAGAACATTCCTTCTTTCATCAAGCATACATTACGTCAGTCTATGTTCCAGGCACTGAGGTTACAGAAATAAAGCTGAAAGTTCTTCCTACTGGATGTCATGATCTAGTAGAGGAGGCTGGCAGAAAAATCCCAAGCTGTGAAAGAGATAGGCACAGGAGGTCACTGAGTGTGGAACCAGTGGATGCCCGAGCTAAAGTTTGGGTGTGTGAAGGTATCAGTGAGATAAGAAAAAAGAAGATAATAAGGACTTCCTGTAAGAAGTTTCCCATGGATATTGGCAAGTGCTGATGAGATTAGAGAGGTGACCAGCAGGTGTGCTGCATAAGGCCCTATATGCAAATTGAAGTCAAATCTTTAAGAGTATTTACCAAAAAATTACATCATTATGTTTACACTTTAGAAAGATCAATTCTCTGGATTTTGAATTTATTTATATATCAAATACTGCACTTTATGGAGTATCTGACAGTTATTTTATACACAGTGTTTATAGGTAGAGGTGAGAATTATTCTGTTTGTGTTTTGCTTCCTTTGGGCCAGATTTTAGTAGATTGGTTGCAAATATGCACCCAATTTGTTCTGTCTTGATATTTGCCCCTTTCGAAAGACTTCACAAAGCCTCCTAAAAAAAAAGAGGAGTCTCTTTCTCCACACTTCAAATATGAGTTGGCCCTGTGACTTGATTTTGCAAGTAGTAAGCAGTAAGAATAATTGTGTGCTAGTTCCAAGTCCAAGGGCTCAAAAGACTTGCACATTTCTATTTTTATTCTTGATCCCTATACCTTCCATCCAGCACCATCAGCACTATGTGAACATGTACCAGCCAGCATGCTGGATGGCTGACAATGAGACCACATAAAAGAGAATCAATTCATCCCAGCCAGAGGCATCTTAAACAAGGTACCCCTTCCCTCACCTACTAACTCATCACACACTCATGAAGAAATCCAGATGATGTCAGTTTCATGTAGCACAGATGAAAAGATCTATATATTAGGTGGATGCAAAAACTTATGGAAATATATGAATGTTTATTGTTATAAGCTATTAAAGTTTGGTAGATATAAAATATATATTATTATAGCAATTGATAACTGATACATAGGCACTGCATAGTATTTTGATATAATACTTCATTTGATTCTCATATCTACCCAGCAAGGCAAATATTATTCTGCTCTGTATTTTGAAGACACAAAATCTGAACCTCAGTTCATTTTCTTTCCTCACTGACACTCAGATGTTAGATTGCAAAGCTGAAGTTTAAGTTTGGGCTAACTACTGCTAAAGCCCAGGATTTTCTCTGTCAACTGTGTGGTCTTTTAAAATTCATCTCTCTTGACAAAAGGAATAAAGTCAAGGACTTTAAGTCCACTGCATAACTCATAGGTAAGTGAGCTGAATTTCAATGAACTAAACCTATATTCATTGATTTGATCATTAATGAGTTTTTCTTCCAGGAAGGCTACAGTTTTCACCAAATAATACAGCCCCTTGGGATAGAGATATACATACCTATGCTTTTAAAAGCATCCTTGTGATTAGACAAGAAACTATAAAAAAATAGACATGATGTAACATTTTTATAAAGCATTAATAATTACACCAGAATTACTGTTATGGGTACTGTCACCTAATCTACCAAATTAGGAAGCATAGTGAGTGCACTGTGACTGAAAAGAAATTTCTCTCCTCTCAACAAAAGCAAACTATTTTGTAAATGTTTTCAAACTCACTATTTCCCTTTGCTCAGGACCAGAATAAAAGTATTCTACATATTTCCACTTTCATAGAAACATGTTTTAGCTGCTTAAGCTATAGTCATATCACCTGTTGAAATAATATTACGTTCAAATATTGTTAGTTCGTAAACTTGATGTAACAAGAGAATCAGAGTTGGCATATTATATACCTGGTGTATAACTTTTGCATTAATTAAAACTGGCTAAATATTCACTGCTGTGTACAATTACTTTTTTTTAAAAAAAAAAGGAAGAGAGAGACATGATGAGAGAAAGAGAGGGAGGAGGATAGAGATGAGACGCATCAACTCTTAGCAGCTTTACTTTAGTTGTTTATTCATTGCTTCTTATATGTGCCTTGACCAGGGGGCTCAACCAGTGACACCTTACTCAAGCCAGCGACCTTGGGTTCAAGCTAGGAACCTTTGGGCTCAAGCTAGTGACCGTGGCATCATGCTAGTGATCCCGCACTCAAGCCGGCATACTGCACTCAAGGCTACAAACCCGCACTCTAGTCAGTAACCTTGTGGCCAACACTCAATCCATGGCACCAATACCAGTCAAGCCACAATTGCTTCTTAACTTATTTCTAGTTAAAGTAGAATGTTGTAGTTCATTTTAGTTTATGTGCTACTGAAGCGAGCACTTTTGTAGTTCATTTTATCTAATAAAACTTAACTGTCAAAAGTTTTACAAGAAAAATGAAGAAGTAACCCTGGATTGAACTGGACTGTTATCTAACCATCAGTTTTAATTAAATGAATTAAATGATCATAAGGCTTGTTAGTATATCATTGCATGCGAAACCTTGCTCATACCTTCACATCAGTGCCCTCTGTTGAAAGTTTAGCACCATGTAGCCTTGACAAAAGATAATTTTCCAGATAAAACACCGTGATAAAAGATAAAGCCTTGTTAACAAGACATAGGAAAAGTTAAAGAAGTGCAGGTGCTCTACATAGGATCACTGTTTCACATTTTCTAGTGTGAGAATCTGACTTTTATGCCATTTTGAGAAATGCTGTGATCATTGTTTTTTTTAGTGAGTTTCTCTTTCTTTTGATAAAATTATGTTGGTGCTGCTATTAGAATAAAGGGGGGAAAAGGGAATAAGTGAGGAATAGAAAAACAAGAAAACCAAAGGGAGAAAAAAGTTTCTTCCCGCTATATTTGACTTGGTTATATATTAATTGGGACTTTTTTTTTTCACATTTGTTTGTATTGTCTCTTCCTAGAATAGCTATTTCTTCCTTTTTAGTTGTCTAAATTTTAGCTTTATTTAAACAATTAACTCTAGTGCCATCTCTAAAAATACATTCTTGATCTTGCCTACCTACATACGTATGAACTTAGTGTCCTTTCTTTGTGCTGCTATGGGACTGGGCTGTTAGCACTGATAGTTTTTACCAACCTGTGTAATAATCACACACACACACACACACACACACACACACACACCTATATCTATTTCCTCCATTAAACTGAGATCTCCTGACTACAAAGTCTGTCTAATCCATTTCTTATCACCAACACCTACCCTGGCACTGTTAGTGCTAATATGAACTGCACATGTAAATTCAACAACAATAAAAATACTCACGTTATAGCAGGCACTGTGACCGGCACTGATGCTACGACCTTGACCAATATCAGACACAGGAGTACATGACCTCAGGACCTGTGCAGATTGAGGAAAGACGCCATGACAAATACACACACTACCTACACTCGCAGTGTCACCATGGCCATCGTGAAAAGGCATCGTCAGCTGGCAGCTACAGCCATGTAGGACATCAGAAGTAAGTCTAATGCTCTATTATTTGGTTAAAACTTTCCTTTCATTTTGGGAGCTCTAAAAATGACAAATGATATTGGCCTGTAGTGAATCAATCATCCTGAAATTTAGAGCCCTTTCTCTGAGCACAGGTGAGGAGAATATATTCACTTAGGGCAAAATTCCTCCTACATAAAATGCATGCTAACTTATAAGGAAGAAAAGCCAAGGGCAATTTTTATTTTACATTTCAAAAGCGGTCAATGACAAATGGAATAAATGACAACCAAAGTTTTAAAACAATTATAACTAAATAGTCTACTTTGGAAACTTCACAAGGAAGGGCGATGTCTGCCCGGCACGGCCAGCTCATTTTTACCAGAATTGCTCTGGGGCACGAGAGACATGTTTTCATAGATATTCTTTGCTTCTCCTCTCCTGGATGATATCCATGACCCAGGGCAGTCTTAGAGCCAGACATTCACTCTGGGACTCATGGAATCCCTGTAGGAATCATCCAGGAGGATTTTGTGAGCCTGGCTTTTGTAAGTCCCTCAACTTTAGAAACAAACTACTTTCAGAGTTGCTCATGCTAAAATATCAATTCTTTTGAACTTTCTCCTTTTCTGTCCTATCCCACAACTCTCTTTCAGATATTTGCAGTTATTACTTTTAAAATAGTTATCAATGTATTTACACATCATTATTTACTAAGCACTTAATATATACCAGACAGTCTCCTAGGCACTGAGACAATACTGTTGAGCAAACACAGATCATATTCCTGTTTAAATAGAGCTTATATAACAAAATGAAAAGTTTATTCAGATATCAAATGTGAATGTTTCTAAGGAATAAGTTACCTATTACTTACAGTAAGTTTTAAAAAGTTGACTTTTACATACATAAAAGTTAAGGTAGACACAAGCATAGAAACAAACAAGAAACAATATGCAATGAGACAAACCTAATTTACCTGTAATGTTTTTATATTACCAAAAGCTGCACAAATCTTTCTTTTACAGTACTTATGAGAAAGTGCAAAGTAGCATACTAACAATAAAATGCCTGATACTACCCCAAACCTCATATAAAAAAATTTAACATTAATAATTTAAATTGAGTAATTACCTTTATAACTGGACATTATATTCATAAAAAGTTCATATTAAGGGCTCTTTATATAGCAGTATGAATGTTGTAAAAGCTATAATCTGAAAATATTACTTTTCTTCTTTCTCAATGTCCTCTGTTCTCCCTTTAGTACAGCAAGTAATTTTAGGAAACAATCCTTTGTTCATATTTTGCCAACTAATGTAAAAAATATCGCTATCAAGATGATATAAAACATTTATTACATTCTTTTACTCCCAGCCTTTCTACTCAAGCAATGCCTCAAAGAGCGGAAGCTCCCATTACTCCAATTGTCTCTACTGGATTGCGTGTGTGTGTTTACACTGGTGTGTTATTTCAACTTAATATTCTTCTGTGATTATTTCATGCTTAATTCTTGGATAATATGCTAAAGAAATTATTTGGGGGTCACAAAATAAAAGTTTAAGAACCCAATAAACCAGTACAGTTCTAATAGGATGAAGAGATTCACTGGACAATAGAGAAAAGATCCAGAATCTAGAAAAAACATCTTAAAGTTTTGAGAGAAGGAAAACAATGATTCAACATCTACAGAGTACATATTCTGTAAGCTTCATTGCCCAATAAAATAAAAATACTTAATTGAATCATACTCTGTCACTCCCAAACTAACAAACTCTGTAAAAGTTATCTGTCTTTTATTTATTAAAATGCAGATATTGAGATAAAGATCAAATAAAATCCAGGCAAAGTTACCCAACAAAGGTTACACACTGAGCTGAAATTGGAAGCTAAATGTTCCTGACCCAAAAAGAGGGTGATTTACTTTTTCTTTCTACCTGAATGAGACCATGGCAATGTTTGATCTCTGAAATTTAAACTGAGCAAGAGTCCTCTAGAAAGTTGGATGTAGAAAGGTTTTATTATGTTTTGGTAAACTTACATCTGAAAAATATTAAGCCACAAGCACAATATTTTATACAAAATATTTTTGTTTTTAATGTTTTGTGCTTTTGCTGTTTTTAATAGTAATAGCTAAAGTTTGTTGAGCAATCATTATATATATATTAGAATTATATATATAAGGTATTAGTATATATATATATATATGAATGGTTTCTGGAATATAACAGTTTATAACAATATAATGGCTCTTGAGATATAAAATGGAACATATTCAGCATATTCTTATAACAATGTAATAACATTTTTCCTGAAAAAACAATATATGTACCTTCAATCCCAATACATGCAGCCCTTCAAGATGCAAGATAGATATTATCTCCATTTACGATATGAGTGAACCAAGGCTCTGAGAGATTTGAAAAAGCCAGGTTCTTTGCAATGCATGCTACTGACTTTTTAAAGTTGTTTTGCATATAGCTGTAATAATGTAGAAGAGATAGACTGGGCACTGATGTAGTACAGTGCACAGACACTGATAATGCTGTGTCAGCAGGGTGTTTTCACACAAGTGTTTTAATTCTGAAAAATCAGAGACTTTCAATATATGTGCTATGTGAAAAATGTGGACAGAAATTTATATTAATTGTGGGAAGATCAATTTTAAGATTTTTATTTATTCATTTCAGAGAGGAGAAAGAGAGAGAAGGGTAGGGGGAAGGAGCAGGAAGCATCAATTCCCATATGTGCCTTGAGCAGGCAAGCCCAGGGTTTTGAACCGACAACCTCAGCATTCCTAGTGGATGCTTTATCCACTGCTGCAGCTTGCTCAGGGAAGTGAAGACCTGAGTGTAGGCAATGGAAGATTAATGAAAACACAAAGACATAGATAGAGTTTGGGCCAGGTGGGACATTGTGCTGTGATGGAGACACAGTAACCCCGATCCTGGAAAACCTATTTATTTTATATGCTTAAACTAGAAGGTATTGTGCTGGGGGGTGTGGGGGTGGAAGTGATAACTATGTAATACTCTATCCTACAAGCATATCAGGACATCCTGAGTCTGAGCCTGTGGTAGCACTGTGTGCTTGCCACCTTGCTTTTGACGTCAATACCATGAACAGCCTTCAAGTTGTTTTAGTGACCTTGCCCTGCCAGGTCACTCAAGGCCGAGCAGGGCCCTTCCTCTGCTCTCAGCTGTATGTAGGCCAGTTGTATTCAGACGCAGTGGGCTCTCTGCAATCCACTGCGCCACCACACGTCATGTGGGAAAATCAATTTTAGACATAGCTAGCAGAGACTGAACTTTGGAATTACAAAGTGTTTAAATACCAGTTCAACCACTCACTAGCTAAACAATCCTGAGCATGTTAGTTACCCTTTCTGACTTTCAGTTCCTACATTTAGGACGTGAATGAGCAGTCTCTATGTCATGTCATTGTCTTGTAAGTTGTAAGAAATGATGTACATAAATTCCAAAGTTTAGTATCTATTTTTTCCAAATAATTACTTATGTGATGACATCTTTTTAGCTTGGTATATGTTTTATTCTAGGCTTAGCACACATGTTTATCTTTTTTTCTTATAGAACTTTATATTTTTATATGAGAAAAGTTGGGAGAAAGAAGTACCTAGCCTGACCTGCGGTGGCACCATGAATAAAGTGTTGACTTGGAACGCTGAGGTCACAGATTCAAAACCCTGGGCTTGCCTGGTCAATGCACATATAGGAGTTGATGTTTCTTGCTCCTTCCCCCTCCTCTCTTTCTCGCTCTCTCTCTCTCTCCCTTTCTCTAAAATGGACAAACAAATAAAAAACCTATAAAAAAGAAATGCCTAGTTTTTATCCTTAGTGGTCAGTTACCAATACAAGAAACGAACACTTGGATATAGTAGTTACTATATACAATAGTTTTTACTCTGCAAATGAGAAAACCACGTCTGGAATAGGTTATGTAATGGGTAATGGGCATCGTGGGAGAAGTGGGCAGAGCGGCAGATAATAGCCCAGGCATCTCCAAAGCCATTTTTGCTTCTGAAAACACCATATTTCTCAGAAGGCTTTCTTATTTAAGTTTTTTTCTAAACAACATCTAGTGTTAATAAAAAACAATCTTTAGTTATTCTGAATATAAAAGTAACTAATGGAAGACAATAAAATAACTATCCTTTGTCTTTTGTTTCAAGTAGAGGACAGACTGTTAAAGAATTATTATTTAGCCCTCACAAGTTAAAAAACAAAAACAAAAATTAACATGTTTTTATTGGAAATCTTCCCCAAGTCAATCTTTAGTTAAACTCATTGACATGAGAAATCATTAAGACTTTTACTTAACAACCAGGCCTAGTTAACATGTTAGTAGAACAGCTTAGTTCTTGGAGTTTTGTGAGTAATCTGAAATGTAGACCTTGTGAGAGTGACTGAAGAAGAAAGTATAAAGTGAATTGATTAAAAGACAAAATAGAAATTAAATTGTTTCAGCATCTAATATTCAAATACAAATTTGATAATGTAAATTTAGATCTCTGATTTTTTAGTGTTTATTAGTATAGGAGAATAGTAAAACTCCCCCAACAGTAAGGTTGGTGTTAAGGATTGAAATGTGTTCTCCCAAATTCCATTATGTTGACCAGGATTCACAAATGTATTTGGAGATAGGGTTTTTAAAGAAGGTAATTAAGGTTAAATAAGGTCATAAGGGTGACATCTTAATCCAATATAATTGGTGACTTTTTCAGAAGAAGAGAGGTTTTTCTTTCCACATACACACCAAGGAAAGGCCATGTGAGCACACAGCAAGCAGGCTTCTCCCAAAAGACAGAAAAAAAGCTTTCACCGGAATGCAATCTGCTGGAACTTGACCTGAGTCATCTTGCCCCTAGAACTGTGAGAAAAGCACCCTGTCTATGGTATTTTGTTACGGCAGCCTGCGTTGACAAATACACTGGGCTTTGGAATTATATTCCAGGTCCTATCATCTCTACATTATGCATGAAATTTGAGTTTAGTTTCTAACAGTAAAATGCAAATAATAAAATATGCTTTATTGTGTTTTTGTGAAAAATATGCTTTATCGTGTTTTGTAAGATTATATAGTCCCCGGGACATGGTAGATGTTCAATAGTTGTTAAATTTTCATCAGTCGGGTTACAGGCAGTAAACACTATGCTAAGTAGAAAGGAGACTGGGGCGAAAAGACAAAACTGGTGGATGGTGTGATGAGTCTTATTGGATCCTATAAATTTTAGTGAAAAGATCTATTCTTGCTAATATATACATATTTTTATTATTTTCACATGTAGCCCAGTTTTTAAATATCCAATTAATGTTTGCTTAATGAAAAAATGTTTTATTCCTCAAAATTAATAAATATTTTTTCTTACTCATGACTTGTTCACTTTCATTAAGTGTAGCCCATGTCAGAGATAAATACCATAGTGCTAAGTGAACGTCTTCATTTCTAAGAGTCATATAAAATCCTCATCCATAATTCAACCTGCCTTCATGTATAAAATTTTGCTTAGCATCATTAATGGGCTCATATTTCCTGCCCTGGATTCTACTAGAGAATGCCATGCTATATTTTTTGAATGGCCAACATTTACTTGGGGTCATAAGGGCCTATAAAATTTGTGATTCTAAGAGAATAAAATTAATCAAGTTACTTTTTTAAAGCAAAACTTCTCAATATCTGCTATATGAAATAGTGCATTGTGAATCCCTAAAGAGAAGATGTTGATCATAGCATTTTTTTCAAATATTTTGGCTACTGATATTGTTTGTTCAAAACATTCTCCACTAATATTGTAATCTGTGGATCACTATTGGTAAAATGGTGCAACAACACAGAGGAAACCACCTATAAGAAACTTCAGGAAAAAAACAAAGAATGACCTTAGTTGAAATTGAAATCCTTTGGCATTACCACTGGGTAGGTTTTCTGTAAACTATTTGTATAGATACTGGTAATTTGATAAATGAATATCTGTTCCTCTGGATTACCAGAAATTTACCTGCAGCTGACTCTCTGAATCTACTTCAGATAGGTTTAATTCAAAACATGTCATTCTAACACTCATTTAAAATATGAAAAGTGAATATATGTAAAATTTACATTATCTACTATCCAATCAACTATTACTAGAATGTGAAGAAATATAAATATATAACAATAGCCAAGATAAAAAGATAAATAAGAATGTCAGGATGCAGATGTGATAAAATTTCAAGCAAGAGCATTGAAATATATATGTAATAATATTCTCAAAAATGTCATGAAACAGTGGGGAAAATAAGTGATCATAAAATATTATACATATAAAAATGTGACCCCAAAGCTGAAAATTAGAATTCTTTAAATAAAAAAATCAACTGCAGGAGCTGATTAGCAGAACAGATATTATAGGAATAAATGGCCAATGACATCAAGACATAAATAAAAACTATCTAAATTTAAGCAGTGAAAAGCTTATATGATCTTATTAACCAATTTCATCCATTAAATTTAAATCTTAAAAAGCTATAAATGATAAAAGCTACCTATCCTTTGGAAAACTATTAATAACTTAATATACATCTTTTTGAAGTTCAAAAAAGAGAAGAAATATCACTGTATATCATGAATAAACAAAAAGGATAATAAAGAAATGTAATAATAAATGTGACAAATTAAATAAAACAGAAAAATTATTGAATGAGATAAATTTCAAAACAATTCAAAGAAGAAACTGATATCTCAATTCATGTACGCCTGTTATATACACTAAATTTACCATTTAAAGCTTTTACATAAAACAAATTCTAGACCAAAAGGCCTTCAATAGTAAGTTTATGAAATCTTTATGAATAAAGTATATAATTCTTATATAACTTCTTGGAAAATAAAGTGGGTTGAATCATCTCCACTTTGTTTTATATGATTGTTACCTTAAAATAAAAACTTGACCAAGGCATTAAAAGAATAGAGAACTGCAGGCCAATACTTCTCATAAATATGGGCCAGATGATTTACATGTGAACATAACAATCATGGGAAGTTTGTGTTTGGCTATTCCACTTTGTATCTATGTTTATTATCTCCGTGTAATTATATTATTATTATTATTATTATTATTATTATTATTATGTTTTTTCCCCTCTGGCAAACCTGGAAATAATTTTACATTGATCTGAATAGATACTTTGTAAGTGAAGGCTACTCTTACCTTCCCACTGAATATTTGTGCTTTCTGACAGAAAGTTCAACTTAGGACATATTACCTTTATTTATCCAAAATGTAGCTTTATTAATGCTAGTTCCAATCTCTGAGAGACAAGGTCTGTATCTAGTTCTTATTTATTCCCAGAATATAGAAGTGGAAGCCTGAGTGATTTGCTATGGACTTTCCTTCTTCATAATATATCAGCTCTGATTGTTATCGACCCAAGCTCAGAGAGAAAGCTTATTGCTTGGGTTTCTCTTTGCTGAAGCTTTCAGGACTGCTTCCCTACCCTTACAACCATTTGGATGAAGTGATGCAGAATATAAGGCTTGCTTCAATGTGCTTCTCTTTTATTCAACATTTTTATCTTTCAGGTAATGGTTAATTGATTGTCTTGAATTCCAAATTTTATTTCTACTGGATTTGTGAAAGGACAGACTGCTCAGAGTCTCAATATTTCACTTGTCTTTTCCTGATTTTGTAGGTTCTCTGACACACAGCATTTATAAAATTTAAATGACTGAAGAACAAAACCAAAGCAAAATATTGCTTTTACCTCAATGAATGTTTTTTCTTCTATTTTCTATCTTCCTATTAAACATGGCTGCCTTGGAAGCTCACTGATGCCAATCACAATAAAAGCAGTTGTTTTTGTTTTGTGTTGCCATTGTATTTTTCCAGCTTTGCCACTGGTCTTTAGCAAACTAATCCATCATTACTAGAAAAATTTGCAGTAAATAGTATATTATATGAGACTATGCTCATTTAGTTACACATTAAAGTGGTATAAACATATATTCTGCTAAAAAAAATTTCAATGATATATTTTATGCTAAAGCATATTTAGCTCAAATATTTACACAACTACTGCCATTTTACATCCCCAGCATATTAATTTAATAAGCTATACATATTTATGTATATTTATAATATTTAAATAATTAAAAAAATTCAGATTCTACAAAAATGCAAGCACTCATTCTCTTTTCTATTTAAATTTAGAGAACACATTTAGCCAATTAAAACTGAGTTTCTTCAAAATACTATTTTCCCAAGTCAAAACATTTTATCATGCAATACTAGAATGAAACTAAGATCTTCTACTGTCCTTGAGCTAAGATTTTCTTATTTCCTTCTTTGATTTTGAAGGGATTACATTTTAATCAATATTTACTTGCCTGCTATGTCTTAATGACTGAAAATTATTAAAGCTTCTAAAACAAAACCTTTGATGTTTTATTATTTTATATTTGGTTCAAGATTTCCAGCAGCTTCTGAATAAAGTGCAACTAGACTAAAACAGTTTCAGTTTGACATTAAAAAGTTTTTAAAGATAAAACATTCACAAAAAATTAGTGATGCTGAAAAATTGCAAACTGCTACGCTATATTTTTAAACATCAAATCTGTTCCTAAAATTTACAGTTTAGTTAAAAAAAATGAAGAATTTATACTCATCCGTTACATGTCTGACATATGAGATTGCTTCTATTTGTAAAGCAAGATTATATCAGTTCACTTTAATGAAATTTTAGATAAACTATCCACCATAAATTAATTCAAGTATAGTGTAAGAAATAAAAAAAAAATTGAACAAAAATGCAAAGTAGCATAGGAAGTGGGGACACAACATAAATCAGAACTAATCCTGATCAACTAGGATATATGGTAACTGAGATTTGAGTTTCAGATTTTGTTACAAAATGGATTCTTGTACTTAATTCCACAATTTTTTATCTCCATAAAAACTTATACTTTTCTTAAGCAATGCATTCAGAACACTCACAATAATCTACAAAAATTGATCTCTAAATCACTATTTAGTTGAGTTTTAGTCTCTAATTTGTAAGAACTAGCTTTGTGAGCCACAGCACATTATTTAACTTCTTTACCTCATTTTTCTCCTTTGTGAAAAGTAGAATAAAGTCACCATTGTTTTTAAGAAGTTTAAAGTTGATAAATTGTTCTCTCTGTTAAGTTCATTAATAAAGAAAATTAATTCATCCATAATTTGAACATTATGAAGTCTACTGTATTTTGCTTAAGAGAACATTGCATGAGGCATTGTTTTAAGGCATTTGAAAATGCATAGAAAGAAATGTAATGTGAGCATTAGTAAAAACAATTCCCTGTATTCTACATGCTCTCAATCACTGAAGAGATCTGTGTTTGGTTTTCATGTGAGTTTGAGAATTCCTGCTTGTTGGGAACTGTATTTGTTCATTGTTGCTAAACTTCATTTAGCACATTTTCTTTTGTGATTGCTTCTGAATGCAAATATATTTAACAGGACAGGAGAGCAGTATCTGGGACCTGCAGCCTACACCCTTTCTGATGTGCAGTTAAGGATCACCCTTTCTCCATTTTCTAAATTGGCACTTCTGATGTGGGTTTAGGGAGGACTCTCCCTCCCTACCCTCATTGTACAGTGCTTAGGAATTTATAAAACAAAGGAGCAATCTATGAAGTAAATGTGGTTAAGATCCCAAGGGGTTTAAAGCCTTAAAAAACAAACAAACAAACAAACAAAAAAAGACTATTGGAGTTTGTGAAAGCAATTTTCAAGGCAATCTATGTCTTCTGAACCCAAAAGAATGGTTTCATTGTTTATTTTCCAGATCTACCATTTTGTTTAAACTCAGTGATCCCCTTAACAGATTAACCATAGTTCCCAGCTCACCGAATCACCTAGACAAGGTAAGATTTCATTAATTATTAAATCTTACTAACTAAAATATCACACATAAAAATTACATAGCTTACAGCCTGTTAAACATGTTATTTAATGTTTATAAAATATAAAATCTTCATAAGACATGTCTTCAACTTAGTAACCATATGTTTGCTTACATGCTTTAAAATACTTCATATTCTCTCCTTATATATTGTAACCTGAAGATTTCTGGCTTTCATTTCAATCCTGTTTTAACCTCTGATTGTTGTTAAAGACAGGGTTTAACTCTTTATGTCCTCTCCCCACCAGCATCACCATCAGATTTTTACCTGCTTCAGAATTCATGGTGTCAAAAAAAGTTCAAGCAAACAAATAATATCTTTCTTTTATAACATCACATTTCTACCTTCTAAAGGTTAACATGAAACTATATTAAAATATTGAAACAGTAGGTAAATCTCTGAACATCAGTTTTTTCATAATCAGTAAATGGGGCTTAATCTAAGTTAGTAGTTTCCAATTTTAGTTGATTAACAAACTATCTAGAAGGATCATGCTAAAATTATATATTCCATTGTCCCATCTTACACTTATTGAACTAGAAAGTCTTGGATTGAGGCTGGAAGGAATGCATGTTTCAGCAGCTCTTTGCTTAATTCTGCTTTGGAAACTCTTAATATTATATCCAACAAAAGCCTTTCAGTTATTTAAAATACTTTAATACCAAACTTTGTATCCTTTAATTAGCTCTAAAGAATTTAGTGTTGAGTTTGACAAAATTAGCTGATTTAACTGAACTCTTACAATCAGAGAAGAAGGCTAAGGTCGGATGTAGTCTGAACACAGGGGTTAGTGAAATTGGTGTGTTTTGAACAAAATAACAGGAGACAAGTCTAAAAAAGACCTATTATTGATATACATTCATCTTTAAGTACAGTGATTGTTTTTCCTCTTTAATCAAACTGGCTTTTGGCTTCAAATATAAAATGCTTATTTTATCCTTTCAAGCAAAATTTTCAGAAGTAGATATGCACAATTTCTCACATGTTATGTTTAAAACAGCAACTGTGCAGGATTCCATAATCAATCAAATTGACTTTACATCCAAATCAATTTCTTCAAAAGGTCATGATCACTTGCTTAGTAAACTGTGGGCAAGGCCCACCGGGGTTGAGGACGACAGAGATGCAGAGACCCAACTCTGGGAACCAGGTTCAGTGATGCATATCCGATTTATTCAGGAAGTAAGCTAGCTTATATACACAGGTTCAGCCTATAGGGTGTTACAGCATGTCCTTCAAAACCAATGGCTTGAAAGGTCAGGGAGCTGCCTGGTTAGTGCTGAGTCACTTCCTTATAGCGGGTGACCTCCCTCCTGGGTGTGCCTAGGAGGGTTGCAGGTGCTGGAGTGTTCTCACAGCATTGCATTAGCCACAGCTGCTAGGAATGTGCTCTCTGCTCTACCTATAGTAAACTGTTATCTGACCTGACTAAAATACACAGTGCACAGAGGTGATGCATGTTCCCATAATAGTGGGTGTTTGTGCCCTGAGGTTCGCAAAACACTTTTTAGAAATTAACTTATGAAAAACAATTTTACACACAATGAATATTTAAAAATTATACTTGCAGTAGAAATATTTATGTTAGCCAGCTTATTACAAATTTCAAAGTTCCATAATGGAAAAATTATTTATTTGGATGTATCAGTCCTCTGAAACACTTACAATAGCTTTATAAGTCATCTCCTAGGATAAATATAATTTATTAATCCATACCTGTGTTTCTCAAATTACCATAATTGTTTTAAATCAAAGGTGCTCAATTCAGTGAAGGAGAATTAAAAATTTGGGTGTTTCTGAAAATGAGTTTTGGTGGCAATCAGCTATTGATAAGAAAGTTATTGGGCTGTGTTATGCATTTATTCAAGAACAATTAAAGGCCTTCATAAAAGGACTAAAGCAGAAGAAAACGGTAGCTTTATACTAAGATGAACAAAGTCCCAAGGTTCCCAGGGTGTATTTTAGAGCAAGCTCTCAATTCCATCTTAGGAAGAGTCCTAGAATACTGAGTCAGAATAGAGGTTTATAAGATTATGGAGAAATATAAAATGCCTAGACTCAAAATTTGTATAAGATTTTTAAAAATGAAGAATTCTTTTGTATATTTGATGTAGTTAATAAGCTATATAAAAACACATTATAAAAAACATACAGTACTTTGGTTTAATGGAAGATGAAGTCCTTGAAAACTTACAGACTGTTTTTAATGGAGAGCTTACACTGACCTATAGTGTCTGATAATGTCTTGCTGCAGAGGTAAATGCATCATTTGCCTGACTTTTGATTAAGAAAGATAAAAGGAGGAACAAAGCAAGATAGAAATTGTGGGCCCCCTGAAATCATTAAGATTTCATTGGATTTACAGCCTGACTCACAGTGATGTGTGGTATAACCCCAGATAATTATTTTGACCTTCTTGATCAGTTTCTTAAGGTGCAAAACAGGAAGCATGTTACTCACTTTCAGGAATATTTTGAAGAATAAATAGCACATGTTTTCAAAATGCTTAGCATCTAGCCATTCAACATATATAGATAGTCCACCATTTGCCAGGAACATCTCTTGGCATTAATAAAACACTGTTTAGCAGGACAAACATTCTAGCTTCATGGAGTGTATACTCTGGTGAGGAAGATGGTCAGCAGATGAATATTTAGTGAAACAACAGTAGTGATTAACCCTTTAGAGAGAAACAAAAGTGATGAAGAAGATAGCTTGTAAAAGAGAGTCAAAGATGAGTTCTCAAGAAGTATTTCCTGAGCAGAGACACCAGCAGGAAGTGAGCAAGTGAACATCAGGGGAACCATTCTCCAGACAAAGCCTGTGGCGAGAGAATGTGCTAGAAATGTGTGAGGGTCAGTGAGCCCGACGGGATCCAGCAAGGGGAAAATCATATTGGGCTGTTGTACATGCATATTTTGGATTTTTTTCACATAGATTTTTGGGGGAGGAAAATTAGTTTGAGTAAGAAAGTCACATAATCTGATTTATGTATTAAACCACCATTATGACTACCATGTGGAAATATGCTTTACTGCTAAGAGCAGCAGCAGGGAGACTAATTAGCAGGTGAATGCCAGTAGTGCAGGTAAAAGATAATGTTGGATTAGACATGGTGTTTATTAATGGTTGCGAGATGGATTTAGTGATGGAATATATTTTAAAACTGTAGTTGACGAGATGTGCTAATGGAATCACTGTGGAGTGTAACAAAAATGAAAAACGTCAAAGATGATTTCAGGTTTACAGCAGCTATCATTTTAGAATGTTCACGCTGCGCCTAAACAGTAATTCTAAGAGGTAGGTGTAATTACAATTATCATCCCCATTCTAGAGATATTTCAAGAGCCTATGCACTTAACATCTGTAATTGATGGTCTTTTAGGAAAAAAACAAATACAAAAGACAAAACAAACACTACAAGCTAGTAAATAACCTTCTTAAAAAGAGAGTAAAAATAGTATTAACACAGTATGGTTTTATCTAATACCTGTGTGTGGAAACTTACCCAGAGAAAGTATCATGAATATGTTTAACTAAATAATATATTCTGTCCTGAAAAAAATTACATTGTTTATCAGGTTAAAATAAATTATTAAGTATTGTTTTACTTATGTATACTTTTTCTAATTGGAAATTTGAGCCAATTAAAATAAAGACTTTCTAATAACTATAATTATTTCAAAAAGTAAATGTATCTGCAATATATTATTAACATTTCTTCAATTATAAATAAGTTATCTTTACCTGCTTATTGGCACATGATCTTAACATTGACATTAGACACATCCTAAGAAACATTTTGAATGAAGAATATCAAATTCTAAGTGCATTTACAAAAATACTCACTTTTCACAATGTATTTCTCAGTTTTCCTTTTATGAATTTAAATTAGTTCAAATTAGTTCATGTGACTCTACTCCTTTACTTTAATTTTTTTTTCCATTGATTTGAGAGAGAGAGTGGAAGGGAAAGGGAGAGAGAAAGAGAGAAAGAGAAGCACAAACTCATTGTTTTACTTTGTTGTTGCATTTAGTTCTGTGCTCATTGATTGCTTCTAGTACATGCCCTGACCAGAGGTTGAACCCACAATCTCTGGCATGTTAGGTCACTGCTTTATCCCGTGAGCCAACTGGCGAGGGCTTTTTTTTTACTTTTTAAAGCATTTATGAATTTACTAGAACTGGTATACCTAAATAATTCCATTAATAAAATGTACTATTATTGTGCACCAACTACAGCTATGTATTAAATTGAATCCTTGAGATATGTTTTCATATTTAATTCTCACAACTCTACAAAATTGACATCATTTATACCAATTTCTCTGACATTCCAGAATTTCAAAATCCATGCTCTTAATTTGTAAGCTTTACCAATTCCACATAGTCCTTACAGAGTCTGCAAAAAATAAATGAATACAGAAACTGGTGATTGTTTCTTATACTTTTATATAACCCAAACTCTGATTATCTTGTTTATTAACATACTTATATATGTTATTTACATATGCATATATTATTGTTTTTAATATGTAATATATAAAAATGTTGTTATCTTCTGAAATTCAGGCCATTGACATCTCAGTCAGGAGATTCCAACATGTGACCTTGAATAAGTACTGTAATTCCCTGGACTCTAGTTTGCTCTCAGTTAAACAATTTCTTGGAGACTAAAGTGTGGCTTTCTAAGTAGAGATGGAAATATAAAACATAGAAGAATGCACCCTTTCCCATTGGTTAATTTTAGAACAGCATGGCTAGTCTTCAACTTGTTATTCAGGAACTCCAGACAAAAAAAAACCTTTGGATTTCCATTGAAATGTCCTGAACAAAGCAGCCCTGCCATATTAGGGTTTTTCTATGCACTGTTGAGACTGAGCACTTCAATTCTGTTTCTAATTCAAGAAAGGACGTTCAGCAAAAGTGGGAAAAGAATAGAATGTGAACTCCTTTACCCTCCATGGGTCATTCATGCCAAAGCCTCTAAGTTCATCCATTGATCATCATCATAATAATAATGTAGTGGCTCTTATCCTCCTGTAGCAGATAAGAGAAATGAGGTTCACAGTCAAAGGTAAGAAACAGTGCAGCAGAGTAGCTAGAAGCTGGGTTTTTGGAGTAAGGTTAAAATCTTGACCTCACTACTCCCTAGGGTAAGGACGATCTCAAGAAGTGCTTCTGCTCTCTGCCTCTCAATTTTCCTAATGATGAAATGAAATAACAGTACTATCTATCTCAGAATTTTCTTATGGGTATTACATAATATGATAA
The DNA here is from genome assembly GCF_036850765.1 of Saccopteryx bilineata. Taxonomy (NCBI): domain Eukaryota; kingdom Metazoa; phylum Chordata; class Mammalia; order Chiroptera; family Emballonuridae; genus Saccopteryx; species Saccopteryx bilineata. The sequence continues at coordinate 371,345,463 of NC_089490.1, read as the reverse complement.
TATAAAAACTCCAAAGTGCTTCTGCTCTCTGCCTCTCAATTTTCCTAATGATGAAATGAAATAACAATACTATCTGTCTCAGAATTTTCTTATGGGTATTATATAATACGATAATATAAAAACTCCTTAGGTGGAATTGTTCAAATAGTAAAATCTCAGTCAATGTTAGCTTGTATTAGTGTGCAAGTTACCCAATGTCATAAGTAAGTAAGTGGTAAAACTGGATCTTAATTTAGGTCATCTTACTCTCTACATAAAGTTTGTATTTGTCTATAGGACAGATACCATACAAATCACATACTTTGTTTATTTTCAGTCACAATAATGTCATATACTATTCTGTATATAAAAGCTTTACTGTTACATGGGTGACACAGTCTACTTTGTGAGTACTTTGTAAACCATACTGTACTAGCTGAGTGTCAGGAGCCAGGCTGGAGTCAAGTTGTCAAAGTAACATCCTAGTTTTACATCAAGCAATAAATTTAACATATTTACTTTTTTGCCTAGGTTTTCTTAGTTAAAAAATAGAAACAAATATCTTAAAAACTGTTAGATTCTGGGAGGCGTGCTGTGGCTGCCAGAGTGTAACTTTTTGGAGCAGGAACAGGGAGGTGCTGATAGGGCCCTGCTGTGTCTGCCAGAGTGTAACTATTGAAGGAGCCAGAACAGGGAGTGCTGATAGGGCCCCTGTGAGGCTGAGAACAAAGAAGTTTATGTTTGAAATTTGCCACTAAGCTAAACCCGGCCACTGTTGCTATGCTCCGGCCCCTGTTGCTATGCTGCGTGCGACCTCCCTAGCAAATAGCTAACTGCCACATCTGCTTCTGTCTAATGCTTGCTCACTTAGGATATATAAGGACCTAGCTGTAAGCGCCAGGCGCGGCTCTCATTTGCAGCTCCTTGTGAGTACGGTGTCTCCGCACATCTTGGGAGTTCGCCCCTGCACAGGTTAAACTGGCCAATAAAGTAACATCTAAACTCCTGAAAGTCTCCGATGTTTGTTCTCGTACCCAATGGATGCAACAAAAACTTTTTTGAAATTTAAATGAATTTGTGTTATATATAAATATATGTATAAATTATATTAATGTATAGATATAAATATATGGATATATATGCATTCCACATATGGAACATGGTATGATTTTTATATTTGGATATATATATACTTATGTTACATAAACATATAAAATTCATACCATGCTTCACATATGGAATGCACATCTATATCTAGATATCTATATCCATATGTGCACACATATGAATTACATATATAAATTAATAGTACACATATGTAGATATTATATTCATATGATTACACATATATGTATATACATATATATGAACACATATTCAAATATAAAATTTACATCAGGCTTTGTATATGGAATCCAATCTTACTTCTTTAAGAATATAATATAGTGCCCTGGCTGGGAATCAAACCCAGGACTTTCACATGCCAGACCTACACTCTACCACTGAATCAACTGGCCAGGGCCCAAAGGTCTTTCTTAATTGTTTGTTTTAGTCACTACTCAATCCTTTAGTCACCTTGTTTAAACCAATTTATTCCCACATTTTTAAGTACCAACTCTGTGGGGCTCAGTGACAGCTTCCTCTGTGATCTGGAGGATGGAAAAAAAAAATCAAAGCAAACTCTGTGACTTTATAGCTGAACTTCCACCTGTGTAACTTTGGCTCTTCTGCTGAAACAAGATGACAAAAGGGCAGTGAGCTCTGTTTTAGTGATTGCAATAGAATTGGGGAGATAAATGGGACATGGATAAGTTACTTGGGTATGCTGTGTTTTATTTTTTATTTCCAACCAGTGAAATCTGTAAATATTAAATAGGGTAGCAAAATAATTTCTTGGAGTAACTGTTTAAAATATGTGTAAATAAATGTGGGAACTTTAAAAAAAAAGAATATAATCTAGTAAAAAAAAATTTCTTTTCTGGTCTGTGTGGTGCCCAAGTTGGACTGCATTAATTACTCACAGGCATTTCCAGATTCTGTTTGGCTTAGTCAAAACTATAGACACAGCCTAGAGAACATAATGAGGTCAGGGTATTTATTTTTATAGCTTCTCCTCCTATGGGGTTTTCTGTGGAAGTTGCCTTTCTGTGGTCAAAACAATCATCTTGTCCCCACACATATCTGAATCCCAGTGCAGGTAACTGCTCCCTCACCATAGAGGTGGTCATGATACTCTGCTATACTGACCCTGTGGTTTACCTGATCCTTCACACACCTTTGATAATAATTTATTTAATATAAACTCTGCAAATTGCCTAATTCTGGTGTGCTACCTGTTTTTTGCCATGTCTGTGTTGTGGCTGATACAACCCAGTTTCATTTTTTGTTTGTTTGTTTGTTTGTTTGTTTAAGTCACTGTTTTGACCTCTTCAAGACACTGTTGTGCCTTTTATACATTCCATCTTGATAAACAGCACTCTACAGGAAAAATTTGAATTCTGGGAATTCCTCTCTTTTGTCTCTTACAACCAAATCTAAACACTGCAGGTTTAGTAAATATGATTTTGTAAATGTGATTCCTTATCTTGAAATATCACTTTCTACTCTGTTTTCCTGGAAAACTCCCTTTTTGTCTTCAATGCAAGTCCAGTAGCCATGGGTACCATCACAGCTGCCTGACCCATGCAGGGTCCCATTTAATTTGGGTAGATTGTAATGAAACAATGGAGCCAAGAACTGATGGGCCATTACCTTTAATCCAGCTCGCACCCAGCAAGTGAATAAACACAAACACACTGGGCTCCAGAGCCCACTCATTCAGTGCTCACAAAGCTACTGACACATCCTAATTTTCCTAGAATCAGTCTCCCACCTCACCAGTTTAGCAGACCTTACAAAGCCCCTCACCTCTGTTACCCTTCAGCTCCCTGCCATCTTGCTTGCTTCCTCTCTGCCACCACGTGGCCTCTCTCCCTGCAACAACATGGTTTCCTCTCTCAAAATGGCCTCCTAGCTCCTCCTTTTAAAAATTTTGAGCATGAAAATCCCTCCTCCAGCACACATTAGCATAACCAAGCCCCTTCCCAAGCATGAAAGTAATCAGCCGCTCCACATGGGCAACATTATTTTTAACAATAAAAGTGAGCACAACCAAATAATACAAATTTTACAAACTTACTTGCCCAAAATTCCACCCCTTTTGCTCACTTTGCAATTCATAATCTATACCACAGGCATTCCTGCGCAAGAAATTAGACATATAACAAACAGATCACAGTAACAGCACAAGTCATACAATTTTAACAATTACAAAGATGCACTTCACCAGGGCTGCCCTCTCCCATCAGGGTCTCTGAGCACTTTGTCCAAAGTGCAAAATACCTTCAGAGCTTCACTCCAACAGAATGAAAAGCTTCCGGGTGCAGGGGGCCTCCATCAGTTCTGCACCCTCATCAAGATTTTTCACATTGTCCAAAATCCTTAAGTCCATCCAATAAGGGAGCTAGTGCCCACTCCAGTCGCAGTCCAGGGATCAGACCACACACATGGGGTCTCAGGCCCCCCCATCCCTGAAGTCCGGGCAACTCTTAAGCTTTCCCAAGGAGGACCATGTGGCAACAGTGGTCAGTATTTCCATCTCTGCTCCCGAGCCATCCACCCCTTTGTCCCAAAATCGCAGACCTATTAGGGGTGTAGTAGGTACTCTTTGCTGCTGGGGTCTCACCTTCTTTCTGCAGACAGCTTCTTAAGCCTTTTCATCCTCAAAAGAGGATGAAACACCCGCTCCCATCTCTGGGCTCAAGCCCCAGGCAGCCGCCATCAGCCGCCCCGTGAGCTTGGCAGCCCTGGCATCCTGCCTTTGTTGGCTCTCCACAACTTCCAGGGAAAGCTGTAACTCCATTTCCAGTGACTACTTCATTTCCAGGTGCAATTTACGAGCCTGATCGGCCTCTTTCTCCGGCACTTGCTCCAGCTCCAGGTTCTGCATCTCTTTCTCCCGCACTTACTCCAGCTTCTCCCACTGCTTGGTTTGCAGGCCTTGGGCAGCCTCTTCCACAGAGCTCTTGGTTTCCTCACACATGGCTGTAAAAGTCACCTAGCCTACGGTCCCCAAAAAGACAGCCATGGGTAACCATAACAACAGCCAGTCCTCTACCCCACTGCTCAAGTGTGGTGGCAGCTCCATACCAATCTGATCTGAATCTTACCACAGACAGTGCCAAATGTATGGCCAGTAGCCACGGCTACCATCACAGCTGCCTGGCCTATGCAGGTTTTCATTAGATTCAGACAGATGGCAATGAAATGACAGAACCAAAACTGGTGGGCCATCCTTTATTCCAGCTCACAACTGGCAGATGAGAAAATATACACAGTGGGAAAACACTTCCCTTTCCATTCACGGCTCCCAAAGCCACTGACTTTCTCCTTTTTTTCCCTAGAATCAAAGGCCCACTAGTCTTACTCAGTCCCCTCTACACGCCACCATTTAGGGCTACCTCTTCCCCTACAACCATGTGGTCTTCTCTCAAAATGGCCCCCTAGCTCCTCTGCATGCCTCCTTCCCAAACATGAAGGTAATCAGCCACCCCATGTGGGCAGCACCATTTTTAACAATAAAAGTGAGCAAAACCTTATAAATAATACAAATTTTACAAACTTATTTGCCCAACATCTTCCAAATTTCATATTAAATAAAACCTTCCCCATTGAGCTGTCCCTAAAATATTCCCCCAGCTTAAGTTCAAATAATTATCCTTTTTCCATCAGTTCTATATTCTTGTATATTATTTTATTCTGATTATATTATATTATATTTCAATTAATTATATATTAAATCACCTAAAACAGTAAGATAGTTCCTTGGAGGCAGAACCATGTCTGTTCATTTCTATCTCAGATGATTAGATTACAACACGACTTGATGCAGCTCAATAAATGTTTTTCTAAATCAGATTACTGTAGGTTAATTTTGTTTTTTTGTTTTTTTATCACATTGGAGCTTTCAGGATACTTATGCTAATTTCCCTGGGTAAAGAACATCTTTCCTTATACTGGCCATCTATGGCTAATGGTAGAGAGGGAAGGATAGTTATCAGGAGGTTAAGTGGGGTTAAAAGTACAGGCATCAAAAAGTCCACCATACTCTCCAAACTAATGAAATCCAGGGCTATAAATGACATACTGCTTATCCCAAAAATAGTACTCCTTCATCATTCTGAGTCTGTGCTCTCTTAATATAAAACCATGACTACTTAAAAATAGAGGGGCCGCCTGACCAGGCAGTGGTGCAATTGATGGAGTGTTGGACTGGGATGTGGAGGACCCAGGTTTGAAACCCCGAGGTCACCAGCTTGAGCGCGAGCTCTCTGATTTTAGCAAGGCTCACTCACTAGCTTGAGCCCAAGGTTGCTGGCTCGTGCAGGGGGTCACTCGGTCTGCTGTGACCTAACCCCCCCCCCCGCCCCGTCAAGGTACATATGAGAAATCAATGAACAACTAAGGAACCGCAACAAAAAATTAATGTTTCTCATCTCTCTCCTTTCCTGTCTGTCTGTCCCTATCTGTCCCTCTCTCTGACTCTCTCTGTCACACACACACACACACACACACACACACACACACACACACAGGCACCTTTCTCAGTAGAGGCTCACAATTGCCCAAGTAATAAACTACAGAGATTGTATTGACCTCTGCCTCTCATATCACTTTCCAAAATATTGCAAGTTAAAGAAATGTGTATTTTGATACTACTGTCATTGATTTTGGCAGCAATAACACTTTTTTGGTTTCACATTCTGACAGGCTTTATTTATTTATACGACACACAGAAAACATAGAACATTATACAGTTATATTTCTTACCCTTATAAGCCTTTCATAAATATTTCCAATTTTAATAATTACAATATTTTCCAGTTAAAGTCAGTATATTCACTATGATGTATGCTAGTTCAGAACCGTAAGTTTGTTCACCAATGTATAAAAATATCTCTTAATTAATCAGGTGCATCATTGACCTGAAACTCTTTTTTCTCCCAGTTTATACTTAAGACTGTACATTTTAGTAGAGACTTTAAAAAATTTACTTCTTCATTTTACATTCAAGTTGCTTAAATTGAAAGTGACAAAGTGAAAACTTCTTACAAACTCCTTACTGTACGGCCTTGAGCTGAGAATAACTGGTTTGGAATAAAAAATCAACCACATCTGACATTCAATATATTTTCAATAAAATATTATAAAATAAAAACAAATTTCCCATAGGATATTTTTATTATGCTATATTATTTAAAACATTTATTATTTATTCTTCTTGTCTGCTGTGGCTAGGACAAAATAAAAAATAATCCAATTAAAAAATGGGTTTAGAAACTGAATAGACACTACAAAGATGACACACAGATGCCTAATAGACTTATGAAAAGATACTCAACATCACTAAGCGTCAAAGAAATGTGAATTAAAACTACAATAGATATTACCTCACACCTGTGAGAATGATAATCATTAATAAATCTAGAAAAAACAAGTGTTGGGGAGGATGTGAAGATAAGGGAATCCTAAACCACTGTTGGTGGAAATGCAGATTGGTGCAGCTACTGTGGAAAACAACATGGAGTTACCACAAAATATTAAAAGTGAACTCAGCATTTTAATGCCATATGACTCAGCAATTCCACTTCTGGAAATATAGCCAAAGAAACCCAAAACACTAAATCAAAAGAATTCATGCACCCTTATTATTTACAATAGCCAAGATTTGAAAGCAGCCCAAATGCTCATAAGATGCCAGTCAGGGCATATATATATATAATACTAGACCAGACTGATGTTTCTGTCTCTGTCCCTTCCTCTCTTTTTAAAATCAATCAATAAAAATAATTTTTTTAAAGCCATAGTATATTTGCATAACAGAATACTAATCAACCATAACAGAATACTAATCAACATTAAAAAAAAATCTTACCTTTTGTAACAGAATGGATAGACCTAGGGAGCATTATGCTAAGTAAAATAAGTCAGTCAGAGAAAGACAAGTACCATACAATTTCACTTCTGTTTAGAATCTAATGAACAAAATAAACAAACAAAATAAACAAACAAAATAGATACAGATTCTTAGATATAGAAAACAGACTGACAAATGTCAGGAGGCTGGGTGGCTGGGTGAAAGAGCTGAAGGGATTAAATAACAACAATAACCAAAAAGACCTCATAGACACAGTGATTACCAGATGGACAGAGGGGTAGGGAAAGGTAGAATAGGATAAAGGGGAATAAATGGTGACGGGAAGAGATGTGACTTGGGGTGATGAACACACAATCTAAATCATATACAGATGATGTGCTATAGAATTTCACATCTCAGATGTGAAATTATATATATATATATATATATATATATATATATATAATTCTGTTAACCAATATGACTCCAATAAATTTAAATTTAAAAAATTAAATATTTTCACCACAGGAAGATAGCAGTAGTAGCCAGTTTGTGGATTTTTTTTTTAACATTAAAGCTAACAGAATTAGATACCCCTCCAATTCAAATTCAATCCATTCAAATTCAAGATGCTTATTGAATGATTATTTTGGAATAAAGGATGGTACTTTATTTCCAGATTCTAAGTTTCTCACTCAACAACAACTTTATTTCCTAAGTGGAAATAAATTTTTATGGATTGTAAAAATATTTCTTGCTAAATCTATATAATCTTATTTGGAAAACTACATACATTTATTTGGCCATAAACAACAATATCTATTTTTTTCTTTTTCTATGCCATCACTTAACCGTGTTTCTTACCATCTCAGTTTTTCATTAATATGGAGTTTGAAAAATTTCCAGTTAACATTCAGATTTTTTATGCCTTTGTACTTGTACTGAATCATTGGCACTTTGTGGATCTCAAGCCTGACAACTTCCTGACTAGAATGACATCATTGACTTTCCTGAGATTCCGGCTTTCTGACTTACTGTCCAGGTCTTAGAATTTATCAGCCACTTTTATCACATGAGACAATTTTTATAATAAATTATGTCTATATAATATGTATTTAATTTCTCTTCTCTGGAGAACCTTAGCTAATATAAAACCAAGAAATAGTCTAGGACTTTTGATTTTTAGAATTGTTATATTTATCATCCTATCCCTCTTCCTTCTACACTGTGAAATGGTCAGGCACAACATCTCTCCTCTCTAACATTAGGGCCATTACAACTGGTTGACCCCCAGAAGCTCCCAATAGATCCCTATTTTGTTCCAGCAAAAGACCAGCCTCAGAAAATCTTTGGTTTTGTAAGACCAGGAGCCGCCATCATGACCATTCACACGACGGTTTAGATTGGATTCAGACAGTCAGTAATGAAACAATAGAGCCAAGAACTGGTGGCCCATCATCTTTAATCCTAGCTTGCACCCAACAGGCAAGTAAAAAAACACATTGGGCTCCAAAACCCACTCATTCAGTACTCACAAAGGTACTGACTTATTCGAGTTCTCCTAGAATCAAAGGTTTTTAACCTCACTAGTCTCATTCACTTCTGTTCCTCATCTCCTCTCTGCACAAATTCTGCACAAACTGGCTTCTCTCTCAGCACTCTGCCATCTTGGCTGCTTCTTCTGGCCTCCTCCACGTGGCCTTTTTCTTGCTCTCTACTCTCTGTTGTCTCCTCTAATGCTAATCTCAGGAACCAAGAGAGCAAGCTCCCGGTCTGCCCCACTTTATAGGGCAGAAATCAAAACTTCAATCCAATATACAAAATAGAGAAGTCTCTAATACAAAGTCACCTATCTGAGGCATGATGGGATTGCACCACCCCACATCAAAAAGAGTAGGGAAGTCTTAGGCCCAAAATCAAGACCCAGGCTATAAGGATCCTGCCTGCCCACAGCCCGCCCCCAACACACATTAATATCACCTGGGCAATGGGCTTCCATGTGGGCAGCGCCATCTTTAACAAAGTGAGCATAATACATTTTATCTGCCCAACAGGTTCCTAATGTTGAATTTTTTTTCCTTTTTTGAAATCCCCAAACCACTTCCTTGATACCTTACAGCTAATAAAGAACTGCCAATGTACCTAAAAACGAAATAGAATACTGTATGGCCAGTAGCCATAGCCACTATCACAGCCGCCTGGCCCATGCAGGTTCACATTGGATTCAGACAGTCGGTAAAGAAACAATGGAGCCAAAAACTGGTGGCCCATCAATTTAATCCTAGTTTGCACCCAGCAGGCAAGTAAAAACACACACTGGGCTCCAAAACCCACTCACATTCAATGCTCACAAAGCCACTGACTTATCTGAGTTTCCTAGAATCAAAGGTTTCTAGCTCACCAGACTTACTCACTTCTGTTCCCCATCTCCTTCCTTCTCCCAGATACAAACTCTGCACAAACTGGCCTCTCACTCAACACTCTACTATCTTGGCTGCTTTTCCTGGCCTCCTCTACGTGGCCTTTGTCTGCTCTCCTCTGCTCTCTCCTATAATATTAATCTCAGGAACCAAGAGTGTAAACTCCCATTCTACCCTCATTTTATAGTGTAGAAACCAAAACCTTTAATCCAATATACAAAATAGGTAATTCTCTAATACAAAGTCACTTATCTGAGGCATGATGGGATTGTACCACCCCACATCAAAAAGGGTGGGAAAAGCTTAGTCCTAAAACCAAGCCCCAGGCTACAAGGATCCTGCCTGCCCACAGCCCTCAGAAACACACATTAATATCACTTGGGCGACGGCCTCCACGTGGGCAGCGCCATCTTAAACAAAGTGAGCATAATATATTTTATCTGTCCAACAAATACCTTCCCACTTCTGGCACTCCCATCTTAATATAATAGTTGTATATTTGAATATTTGTTAGGTTTTAATTTTTCAACACCTTTTTTCTACCCTATATCTCTCTCATCTTCTGGGACTCCATTTACATACATGCTAAATTGTTTGACATTGTAAGTGAATGTTAGGTGCTTTCTTTTGTAAAGCCAGTCATCACGGCCACCATCAGAGCCGCCTGGCCCATGCAGGTTCACATTTCATTCAGACAGACGGTAATGAAACAATGGAGCCAAGAACTGGTGGGCCATTACCTTTAATCCTAGCTTGCACCCGGCAGGCAAGAAATACGCACAGTGGGAAAACACTTCCCTTTCCATTCAGGGCTCCCAAAGCCACTGACTTGTCCAAGTTTTCCTAGGATCAAAGGTTTGTACCTCACCAGTCTTATTCACCTCTGTTCCCCATCTCCTTCTCTCTGCACAAACTGGCTTCTCCTTCAGCATTCCGCCATCTTGGCTGCTTCTCCTCTCCTCCACATGGTCTTTTTCTGCTCTTCTCTCTAATACTAATCTGAGGAACCGAGAGAGAGCTAGCTCAGGTCTGCCCCATTTTATAGTGTAGAAATCAAAATGTTTAATCCAATATACAAACAAAGAAGTCTCTGATACAAAGTCACTTAGGGTGGGAAAGGCTTAGTCTTAAAACTAAGCCTTAGGGCAGTGGTTCTCAAACTGTGGGTCGCGACCCCAGTGGGGGTCGAACGACCAAAACACATATTTTTCCGATGGCTTTAGGCGACCCCTGTGTTTTGGTCGTTTGACTCCCACCGGGGTCGCGACCCACAGGTTGAGAACCGCTGCCTTAGGGTATAACAACCCTGCCTGCTTACAGCCTGTCCCCCACAGCCAATGCAAACTATAAATGAGCAAACCTATATATCATATTTACAAACTTATTTGACCAACATCTTGTAACCCATTTAACCTTGAACCCTCTATGACTTGGATTGGGGAACTTGAGTTAAAAGCCCTGAGTGAGTATCTCTTGGATGCAAACACCAAGAAAGTGTGAGTTGGTAACCTTTGTGCAGACACAAAGGAATACATGTGAACTGGCTTTAGAAAATTAGCCTAGAGGTTCTGGATTGCCCCTTCCTTTGTGCTTATTAATTAGCAAAAGAAAAGAATGTTCTGATCAATTTAGCTCTTTCTGCATGTCAGCAAAATGGCCATTAATCATTCTGCCCCTTGTCATCTGTTCTTCCTCCCTTGAAATCCAGTTATCTCTGTTCTGCTTCTGATAATAAAAGCTAAGGGAGAAGGAGATTCAGGAGGTCTCTCTTTGCCTACCTTGGCAGGACTCCCTCTCTCTTCCTCTTGACATAAGTCTGTGTCCTGATTAAGTTTATTCCATGTGACATCGGTAGTTCCCAGTGGGCTGGAGTACTTCACTTTTTGATGGCTTTTAGACACATTTTTCTCCATGTTTCTTCAAGTTTAATATTCTTTGTTTCTTTTTTTTTAAATTTTTTTAAAAATTTTATTTATTCATTTTTAGAGAGGAGAGAGAGAGACAGAGAGAGAGAAGTGGGGAGGAGCTGGAAGCATCAACTCCCATATGTGCCTTGACCAGGCAAGCCCAGGGTTTCGAACCGGCAACCTCAGCATTTCCAGGTTGACGCTTTATCCACTGCGCCACCACAGGTCAGGCATATTCTTTGTTTCTCATCAATACTTAATACTTTCTCTTTTCTTTCATGCCTAACTGAATACTAGGAGCATACCAAATATTCAAAAGATTTAATAAACAAATGAATAGTGGTAGAAAAATATTAATTTGAAACAGCTTATGAAAAGACAGTAAGCTTTACAATTTTTTATTATCATGGGAGGTTTTCTAACATCTCCATGGAATGATCTTGCAATTATCCATATTGATTATACATTATACTGGTATATAATATATACCAGTATATATTATATATATTTACTTTTAGGTATTTTGTAAATTTGTGTTTCTCTCACTATATACTGCAATCATAGATGCTGGTTGTAATTATTTTCTCCTGAGAGGTCACAGTCTTCTAATAGATAGTCCAGTTGCATATTTTTTACCAAAGAGGGCTATTTCTTTTGAAAACACTGTTATTAATTATCAATAATATAAATCCAATTAATAAATGTTAGAAAAATTTGAAATTAACTTATAATGCTTATCAGTCTAATACCATTTTTTTTCAAGAATATCTATAACAGGTAGTAGTTTCTTCAAATTATGTGTGAATAAGTATTTTAGAGTCATTTGAAAAGGCAAAATTATATACTTTGACACCTTCCCTTATCCTCCCTGTCCTTCATGCCCTGGGCTGCCTTTATGTGCTTTAGCTTGTTTAATGGCTCTGAGAAGTTTATAAAAAAGAAGACTGACAGATTTTAAGACAGGATTTCCCTAACTGACTTAATTGTTGAATGTCCTTATCATAGGCTACTTATTATTACCACTTAGTAATATATTCTTTTGAAACATACTATTTAATGTGTGGGTTGACACCTGCAGTATAGCCATAATCTGGGAGCTAGTTAGAAATGCATGTCTCAGGTTTCAGGCTAAGTCTACTGCACCAGAACATTCATTTTAATAACATTCCAATAGAGAATTACTGCTGACTTATAATATGGCTTCCTACATACCAATTATTAGCAACCACTGCTTGTGTAAACTTTGCTTTTTATTGCTAAGTCCAACCTATTGAGCTGGATGACCCCTGCAGCTTTTAAACTAATTTCAAAGCCTTGATATTTTCTGAATTCTATCACTTAGGAGTCATATAAGCAAGGAAGAAATTTATACTTCAATCTTAAACTAATTCCTCTTTGTAGAAAAGAAAAGAGGTATAGCTTCTAAGCTTCTTACATCTCCCAAATCTCTATACACATCTAAATACTTCTCTTACTTGAAAACCTAAAATGCTGATTCTCAAGGACCTGGACCTTAAAATTACTTCTGCATTTCTTATTTATCTTGTGTCCTGGAATAAAATGATTTAAAGAAACAGGAGTTTCAAAAAATACATTATTCTAGTAAGGAAGAAATGAGGTTTGACTTATAAGCATTACAGTTTAATTTAAAATGTTTCTGTTGTGATGTTTATTGATTAGATTCATATTACTAGTAATTAATAACTGTTTTTTAAGCAACATATTCCTCGTTGGTAGAAAAATATGCAATTGGACATTCAGTTTTACAATATGGCATAAAAGAGATTTTCATGCTCAGTTCACCCTATGAGATGTAGTAGCTCTACTTTGATTGTCTGAGAAGGTCTTTGATGAAACATTTCTATTGATTTGTTTGAATGTTTTCCATGACCATATACCTCATAGTCTGTACTTCTCAAAAATACAGTGCACTACCTGGCGTCTCCTAATCAAGTCCTCTTCTGCCTAAATTAGTCATTGTAGGATTTGTTGTTTGCAAATGGAAACCTGACTGATTCAGAGGTCAATGTTGGGCAGATAAAATGTATTATGCTCACTTTGTTAAAAATGGCGCTGCCCACGAGGAGGCCGTCGCCCAGGTGATATTAATGTGTGTTGAGAATCCTTGTAGCCTGGGGCTTGGTTTTGGGATTAAGCCTTTCCCACCCTTTTTTGATGTGGAGTGGTACAATCCAATCATGCCTCAGAGAAGTGACTTTGTATTAGAGACTTCCCTATTTTGTATATTGGATTAATGGTTGTGAAGCTAAAATATAGAATGGGGGCAGAACGAGAGTTTGCGCTCTTGGTTCCTGGGATGATTAGCATGAGAGAGCAGAAGGAGCAGAGCAGAGAGCAGAAAGAGGCCATGTGGCCAGGAGAAGCAGCCAAGATAGTGGAGTGCTGAGTGAGAGGCCAGTTTGTGCAGTTTGTATCTGGGATAAGGAAGGAGATGGGGAACAGAGGTGAATAAGTCTGGTGAGCTAGAAACCTTTGATTCTAGGAAACTCGGATAAGTCAGTAGCTTTGTGAGCACTGAATGTGAGTGGGTTTTGGAGCCCAGTGTGTGTTTTTTACTTGCCCGCCGGGTGCAAGCTAGAATTAAAGATGACAGCTCATCAGTTCTTGGCTCCGTTGTTTCTTTACCGACTGTCCGAATCCAATGCGAACCTGCATGGGCTGGGCTGCTCTGATGGTGGCCCTGGCTGTGGCTTCTGCCTTTACAGTCAACATTTTTATTTTCAAAGTCAGTTATATTTCCTGTTTAAGTGAGGTATCTAATCATCTCTGTGTACTAAAAACAGATTATTATAGTACTAGGCATGTAATAGATTATGAATAAATATATATGGATTGATTGTATTAACATTATTAATTAAAGACTCATAAAGTTTGTTTGGAAAATAATAAAAAATTTCCTTACTGAGATATCAAGATTTAAAATATGTTTGATAAAGTGTATGTTACAAATTATTTTTATTTCCTCATCACAATGTCTTATTTCCTCAGTAGGAGACCAAGGAGCCTGATATAATAAGTGTGCAGAGCATTTTCTCTGCCAGTTCATTTCCAATCTGCTGCCAGTGAAAGAGTTATCATAGCCGTGATATTTCAGTGATTTGATGCAGTTTCCATGTCCAACTGGCCTGTTTGGTTTGCTTTTCAAGAAAAAAAGAACAAAAACATTGTCCTTTTCAGATGACTCTAAAGCTTATCACTGTGTAACGCTGTTCATAAAAATAAGCACGTGAAAGTGCAGACTAGTGAAGCAGTTTCTAGCCCAAATTACCTAAACTTGAGGTGTCAGAGTCAGAGTTGGAGAACAAATAAGGAGTGGCAAGTTTAGTTCCATATGCCCGGAGCTTCAGAACATAGAATTCACAGATGCCACATCTTTTTGTTAATATGGCAGGAGAGAAAGGTGACAGTGCTCCATGTGTACTTAGGTTGTGTTAGGCCCTTTCTCCATCATTCTGTACTTTCTTCTGACTTTTGTGGAGTATGACCATATGTTACATATCACTTGAGTTCTCTGTTTGCATTTTAGAGAGTGGGAGGCAACAGTTAAGAGATCAGAAGGTTGTGACTTCTGGCAAAATGAGAAAATATATACCAAAAAAAATGGATAAGTAAAAAGGTTCACTGCCCAACTCAAAACACAAGAAAAAAATCAGGAAGTCTCTATAGCACATTTTTAAATTTTCTTATTTTATGTAATTATGGAACAGACATGACCTGGCTGTCCCAAGGCTTGAATGTAAAGGTTTTTGAAGATAGCAGAAAGAATTCAGTGTTCAGAACTGCCAGCTCCCTTACTAAAAGTGCAGCAATGGTGGGGAAGGACTTGGACTCTGAGAAACAATATAGGGCAATAGAGACAAGGCTGAGAACTGTGGACTCGAAAACCCCTAAATATTCTTTGCCAGAAGAGACATATTTTTACTATCTCTAATTATCACCGAG
This sequence comes from Saccopteryx bilineata, assembly GCF_036850765.1. Taxonomy (NCBI): domain Eukaryota; kingdom Metazoa; phylum Chordata; class Mammalia; order Chiroptera; family Emballonuridae; genus Saccopteryx; species Saccopteryx bilineata. The sequence continues at coordinate 371,330,239 of NC_089490.1, read as the reverse complement.
CCCCCAATGAGGGCTGGATCCGAGATAGATCAGACCAGAAATGGGACGGCCTATCTAACAGTAACTAGACAGTGCTTCCACTGGTAATAGGACATAGCCAAGTTGAGTCTGAAGGGTGTTGGGGAACATATATGAGAGTGAATTCTAAAAGTCCTGGCACAGAAAAAAAAATTAAACAAGAAAAAGAAAAACCAAGCCAGGACAATTGATAAGGCTGACTTTATCAATATGGATGAACTTGCCTGAGATTTAATAAATTGGTTCAAGCTCTTAGAGTTGCCTTTAGTCATTTTTACTCACAGCTCATCACTCAGAATGAGTTTGCTTTTGCCCCCTAGTGGCCTTGCTGGGTGAATCCCAGTCAGGATGCATGCAGGAGTCTCTCTGCCTCCCAGCCTCTCACTGAATAAAAACATGTAGAAAAAAAATAAATAAATAAAAAGAAAGTGCTTGTTTGAGGGAACTGTAGAATGGCCTTCTAAAATCTTTGTTACTGGAGAATGCACTATATAAGAGAAAATCACTGTCAGAGGGGATGTAGTATATGCCTTAAACACATGGACAATATACAGCATAGCCTTTCTTGTAGCTATAACACCCATATCCAGAATTCAAGAAGTGAAGATGAGAGTAGTCACTATCTCCATTCATTTAACAACCCACTTAAGAAAATTTGATCTTTGTTTTTTTAAGGTTGAGCATGTAGAGTTTGGAAACTGTCACTCGAAGTGGGAATATTTCCATGAGAGAAGACAGTCATGGTCATGTGATTGATGTTCTTATACATTTGCTGCTAAGTCAAGTTGCAGAAAAAACAACAACACTCCTTTTACTGATCTGAGTCATTGACCCTGACTACAAAACAAAAATACAAGGACTGTAGGAGGTAACCAGGAGGTTCAGCAGATGCTTTCTTTTTGTGCCTTGTCTCTACAGCTTTAAATAAATGAGGACTTTGTTTCTTAATTTCAATATGCTATCATATTATATTTGATTAAATATGAAGAAAGGCTGTGCATAAGATTTATGAATCATGTAAGATAACGTTTCTAAAATAGAACTTATTAGTCCAATCAAGAAAAATAATTTTAAATCATGTTCTATTTTTTATATCTTAATTTTTTTATTTAAAAATAATTTATTTTTTTAGCAAGAGAGACACAGAAAGAGAGAGAGAAAAAAAGACAGAGACAGGGACAGACTTTTTTATATCTTATTTCATGGTAATATCATCCAATGTCGATCAATCAAGAAACCTTAATTTGTTTCTTTCTCTCTTTCTTTAATCCATTTAATAAACAATACTTGTTGATTCTGCCTTAAAAACACATTCTAAATCTAGTCACTTCTCATCACCTATAGCTTCACCAACCTTTAATAGTAACAGTCACCTACGTCTATTCACTCTATATTAGGAACAATATTTTAACAACTAAAATCATACTATCTCAATACTCCGCTCACTTCTTTTGAAGTCCTGCAAGGCCCGACATGGTCAGAGTGCTGCCTCTGCCTCTGACTTCGTATTCTACCACTCTTCTTGCTCCCCCCACACTGGCTTTCTTGCAATTCCTAGAATATTTCAGGCTCATTTGCAACACAGGATCTTGACCTAAAAGACCAACTTCAAGCCATTGCATAACTTTGCTCCTTAACTTTTGTGGTGACAATAAACTACTCCGAGACCAGATGACATGCTCCAAGGGACTGAGGGAAGGCAACAGCTCCAGTCAGCAGACCAAAGGACTGAAGCCCTGTCTTCAGCCTTACTCAGATATTTATTAGCCAGTACAAATAATTCAAGGAGACAGCAGAAGTTTTCAGGGAGTGACATGAAGGACAAGGAACATGCTAACTCCTAATCTCTGTTCTGAGAGCCTAAACATATTCTTATTGCTGAATTTTATCCTGCTGTTTCGCTGTTTCCAGAATGCACTGTTTCCAGTATGGATCAGAGAGGCTTCTGGATTTTCATCTGCTTAGGGCTTTCATGCTTAGGGCTCCTAGCTATCTCTAATTGTCCTCCTAGCTCTGTATGTCTTCATAGCATATTCCTACTTTTAATATCACTAGAGTATTGTTCAAATTTTTCCTGTGAAACTTGTGATCTGACTATCCAAAATATAAGCACTTTTCTCATCACATTTCTTTCTGTGCATTCTTTACTTTTACTTATTTATTTTTCTTTTCCTAAGTGAGAGGAGGGGAAATAGAGGGACAGACTTCCACATGTGCCCTGACTGGGATCTAACCGGCAATCCCCGTCTGAGCCTGATGCTCTGCTCATGTGGGGCCATGTTACAAGCAAGCTATTTTTAGTGCCTGAAGTGAAGGCTTCACAAAGCCGTCCTCTGCATTGGGCTAATGCATTCGAACCAATAAAGCCAAGGTTGACGGAGGGAAAGAGAGAGAGAAAGGGGGGGGGCGTGGAGAAGCAAATGGTCAACTTGCCTGCATGTCTTGACTGAAAATCAAATTTGGGATATGCACGTGATGGGATGACTCTCTACCACTGAGACAGGCAGCCAGGGCCTCTTTACTTCTTTCATAGTTATCACTCACTGAGAGTAATAGCTATTTATGTGCTGTCTTCATTTCCTACCTTCTTCCCCAAAAGTCAAACAATTTATCTTGTTCCCCTCTATACCCCCAGCAGTTAAGGCATTGCCTGGTAACTTGAGATATTCAATGCTGCTAAAATTGACAACATGCTATCTCCTCTCAGTTTAACAGGTGTTAGAAACTTTAAGGGTTTTTTTCATCCTATCTTGCTTTTTTCAAAGCATTAAATCTTCCCTGAATCTATTTTCCCCTATGCAAAAATAGAAAGAAATTATCTTCCTTTGATACATGTGTTGATACACCTGACAGTGAATGAATAATAAATGTTTTCACTTCCTGTATTTCAGTTTTCTTAATGTCATCCTGAATACAGGGTCTTGTCATTGAACCATGACATTCATAGCTCTAGAGCTATTATACAATTTACTTCCCTCAGTCACCAGGATGATTTTCACCATGGGCACCAAGCAATTTTCAGGGCAAGTGCTAATCTCATTAAAATTTAAAATCAGCTGTTATAAGTGGGTGTGCACTTTGCTGCAAAGAAAGTCATGCTGTTCTCCAGTGTCTATCTCCCCCGTCTGTCCTTTTATTTCTGTTTAGTCTGTCTTAAAGCAAGTTGTTGAGAAAAATATTTTATTTATCACAGTGAATAGTTAATATTTTATTGTTATTGGACTATTTGATGATACAGAGATTACCAATGAGAATCGAGGCTAAATAAAAAACTACTGCACATTTAATCACCTGCTGAGACTAATTATAATCTTGTTTTAGGTAACTATCAGAGTGATTGCACCACTATACCTCTATAAATAGAACTGATTAAGAAATGCTGTAAAGTTAACTCTGTTTTATATTCTATGCAATTTGTAATCAGTGAAAGATGAAATAATTAATTATAGTTAAGAAAGGTGCTAGATGTTATGTAAAGAGCTAGGACTTTTTTTGAGTTTATAAGCCTGAGTTTGAAACCTGGTAGCCTCATTTACTAGCCATGATAATGGTTAGGGGTGTATTGAAGATTATCTTAGATAATACTGCAAGAATAATTGGAATTGGATAGAATTACATTTTAATATTTGACCTTCCAGTTTATTACATCAATATAAGTTTGAGGAAAAAGTCATTAATGCTATGTTTTTGAGAACATCACAAAATAAGCAGAAGAACCGTGTTCATCATAGTGAAGACAATGAACAATGTACACAGTTTAGCTTTAGTTTTTTAGTATGTTGTCATTTTTTTGTGATTTGGGGATATCTCTCACTTTTTTCCTTCTGTTGTTCAAAAGAGATTGAGAAAATGTGAATGTTTAAAATAGAAATGCATAGTAGGATCTTCTGTTAGTACAGTTGCACCACAAGGATACAGGACAGCTCTCCCAATTAATGTGCCTAACATAAACAAGATGTCAGCTCCATCAACAATGCTTAAAAGGTTTGGCCTGAATCATTCAGTTATAATTGGTTTACTATACTATTAGTGGAATCATTAATTTAATGGCTATAAATTCCATGAGGTTAAGAATTACCTTGGATTTATCTACCCATCCTCAGTGTTTAGTAGGTGCATGACTCATAATTGGGCAATAAGCATCTGTTGGATGAATACAAGAATGAATAAATGAATTTACTCAATCTCTCTTAGACATGTCTCATCCTTGTTTTTTAGAGCATGAGTATATAGCCATTGTCTGAGTTTGTTTTACTCAGCTTCCTTTAATTTTATCAAAGCACCTTACAAAATAGCTACAGAATTTTGTTATTCATATACTTACCTTATTATTATTATTATTATTATTTTTGCTTTTTGTGCATCTTTTCTCTATTCTTTGTAAGCATACTTAAATTGTGTGGAAGGAAGAAAGATAAAATAACTGGAACACAATCTAATCTACAATGTGTTATAAAGATGAAATACTTTAGAAGGGCTTTATGGGGTTTCACAAGAAAGGTAAATTATTATTTGAAAAATTTCCTGAGATGCAGTTGAGGGCTTCAGCTAAAGGGAAGGATTTTGAATCATAATAACCTTAATGCACCACTAAAGATTTATTCAAATAAGGTCAGAATCATCTAATACCATTGTGTGCACAAAGTGTATACATCTCTCCTTCTTTGAATGGAAAACCAAATGACTCACTGAGCATTGTGGTGAACCCAAATGAATTCTTTATTGTTGATTGAAAACAAAGGGCACAGGTGTTTTAACTGCACAGGCCGAAAGAGATTTTGGAACATAAAAGCGAAGAGGACGGAGTCATCATTCAAAAACAAAATTGTAGCAGATAATATCAAAGTTTACTAATAGCTCTGCTATTAGTAAGATTTGTTGGCTAGTGTAGGTGTCACTGTCTCCCAGATTTTCTTTTATATTAGAAGGTGAGACATGTAAGCTTGTCAAAGACATCATCAATCTTCCTTGGAATAAATCTGCATTATTTAAGAGAATATAATGTTATTTAAATTATATATATAAAAGCTTGACCAGGCAGTGGTGCAGTGGATAGAGCATCGGACTGGGATGTGGAGGACCCAGGTTTGAGACCTTAAGGTCACCAGCTTGAGCGCGGGCTCATCTGGTTTGAGCAAAGCTCACCAGCTTGAGCCCAAGGTCACTGGCTGGAGCACGGGGTTACTCGGTGTTTTGTAGCCCCATGGTCAAGGCACATATGAGAAATCAATAGATGAACAACTAAGGAACTGCAACAAAGAATTGATGTTTCTTATCTCTCTCCTTTTCTGTCTGTCTTTATTTGTCCTTCTCTCTGACTTTCCTTGTCTCTGCCACAAATAAATAAATAACCAGAATAATTATAATAATAAATAATATAAATAATAAAATAATAAAATACATTATATATAAGATACCTCAACTATATTCTATATAGAGAAATTCTGTACTTGAGAGTGAGAATAATATGCTTGCATCTTATCATAACACAAGACATAAAGTTGCTATTTGTTCTCATGCCTAGATTAAAATCAGTTTTAAACATTCTGTAATTTATACTACTTACTTGTGGTAGAGAATACATTTCTTATTCTTTGAAAAAAAATCATGTTGTTTTTTTTTTTGCTACAATATTGAATTATTTTCTCCCAATAAGGCCCATATCCTTAATTCCTAATATCTGCATTCCCCCCCGCCCGCCCCTAAAATATAGATGGGAAGTGATCATCCTCAACTACTAAACAGATTTGGGTTAGGAGTTGATAGAATTTGCTTATTCCTCTGAGAGGTCTAGCTGGGCAACCTCCTCCATTTTGCTATTAATGAAAAAGATTAGAAACATATTATTATCATCTGCTCCTTCTTGTTATCCCTCGAATTTTTCACAATCATTTTATTAGCTTATTTTTTAAAAAAATATGGAAGAAAGGGTATTAATATACATCTCCAAAACATTTTTAGAAGACTAACACACATATTTATTTTGTGTCGTGCAGTACAATGGTTTGTAATCAGTACCATAAATTAGTATTTGCAAATTACAGAACACCCTTCCTCTGGAACCTCTTTATATAGTGCTCTGAGCTTCACATTCTGCTTGTGCTAATTCTCAGTTTTATGCTTAAAAGTAAAATCAGAAGATAGACTTTTTTTTCGTTTACCATAATTTTTTGTTAGAATTAGAAACAAAATAAGGCATATGTAAAAGTTTTAAAAGGTTAAAGTACTCTAAAAACATTAAGGATTTCTCTAAATTAAAGAAAATCACAAAATATTTTTATTTGAATTTAAAAATGTGTGGTATTGTTTCATGCTTTGAAGCTCTTATCCTAAGAAAATAGAAAAACCAGTCAGTGAAAGGTGGTCTAAAGAAGATATTCTGAGCTTTATTGGTACTTTGTCATCAAGTGTTTTCACACTGTAAGCAAGCACTAGTTTGTTTTCTGTTGTTATTTTTATTCCTTTTCATTGAATTTATTGAGGCGAGACTGGTTAACAAAATTATAGAGGTTTAAGGTGCACAATTCCACAACTCATCATTATTAGTACACTGTATTATGTGTTTACTACCCCATTTCAAGTCTCCCTCAATCACCAAATACAGTATACTATAAGGTAATTTGGCAATGTCTATCTTTATAATATAACAAATTTCTATCCATAATGATAATACTATACCTTTTATAACTCTATCTTAAACATAACATAAATACAACTTATTAAAGCTTACTGCAGATAACTTTATTAAAATTTTAATCATAAAATCCAAAGTCATCAAATGTCTTTCAATAAAATATTATTAAAGATATGACACTCAAAAATGCACCTTTAATGGCTATAGAATATAGCCATTAAAGGTATTCTTAAAGAATACTTAAAAAAAGAAATGGGACATTTTTCATGAATCAGTGCTACAAAGAGAAAATCAGATTATGATACTGTATGTGTATATGTTAAATTCATTTTATTTTTTATTTATATATTTGTTTATTTGTGAAAGGGACAGAGAGAGACAGAGAGAGGGACAGATAGGAACAGACAGACAGGAAGGGAGAGAGATGAGAAGCATCAATTCTTCTTTGCAGCTACTTAGTTGTTTATTGATTGCTTTCTCATATGTGCCCTGACCGGGAGGCTACAGAGGACAAGAGTGACCCCTTGCTCAAGCCAGTGACTTTGGGCTTAAGTTGGTGAGCCTTGCTCAAACCAGATGAGCCCGTGCTCAAGCTGGTGACCTTGGGGTTTTGAACCTGGGTCCTCTGTGTTTCACTCCGATGCTCTATCCACTGCACCACCTCCTGGTCAGGCTGAATTCATTTTATGAGTATGGTATGTTTCTGTGAAAGTATACACACAGACATAAATATATATGTCAGTCTCTGCACTTTACTTACCCAGGTGTGACAGTCCTCAGATTGGTCCATTGTTAAGACTGTTTCCAAAGTTCATTAGAATCTTTAACCTACACATTCCAAGTGTAGAGGTATTAGCATAGCTAAAGTCTATTGAACATTTCTTCAATTATCCAGAAACTAGAGAAAAATAGTGAAAGCAAATGAAATACCTTGAACACTGGCTGTGGATCAGCTATACTACCACCAGCTAAAATAGAAATAAAGGTAAAAAAGAGAAAATTACATCTGAAAGGTTATTTTCCTTCTAAGGGGCAAGTCTTTTATCAGAAAATTTCTAAAAGACAACTCTTCTTAAACCCTCCAGATAATATCACACAGCATTTTATCTAAATTTTGCAGGTGGGGGAAAAATAGGAAACCAAGAAATATTAAGTCATTTTTCCAGGACCCACATCACCTGAGTTAATAGTAGATTTGGAATTTGAACTTTGTACACTGTATGTCTAAACCATTGAGAAGAACACTTCTATTCTCATAACATCAGTCTCCATTCAGTCTCCAATCATCTCAAGCAAAAAATTTTAGACTTACAACTACACAAAAATGTATTGAAGGCCTAGTGATAGCAGGAACACCCTTGTCCATGTTGCATGACAAAAATTGCACAAGTGTAGATAGGCCTGAAGTCATGCAGCATGAGTCAGCTTCAATGCAGGAGTTGGACTTCATAGAGGATGTTTTAATAGCCAAAGTGGGAGACATGACTGTGAGGAATTTTCCACTCCTTCACAACCTGTCTTCAACATTTATCTATTGTATACCATTATAAGCAAGAGGAAGAGGTTATTTAATTATGGCCAAGTAAAAATTATACTGTAGACTATAGTCTATTCATGAGAACTTAGCTCAGGCATGCTATTTTTCAATTCTCATGTTATGTTAATCACATTAACAACTGAAAAGTAAAAATCAAGAGCTTATAATTTCTCTAACAATTTAGAATCTCTCTTCATCATTCTCATGCCATAATTTCACATTCTATTTCTTTTTAGATGTCCTACTATGTCTTGCTGGTCTCCTGATTTATATATTCCCATAAACAGTGCAATCAATTACAATTTAAAGACAATTTCTATGCCATTTATATTATGTAGTTCAGAAGAATTATAGTCTTTAAAAGCATGGTTTCAAGGGAAAGGATACCTGTTTATATCCTTGACATTGCTTTCCAAATGCTCACTTATCATACTTCTTCTCTTTAATTTTATTTTGCCTGTTAGCCATTTTAAATTCAGTCAGCTTTAGGCAGCTTTAGGAAAAGAGCATCTGGCATCACTGAAGCCATACACATGATCTAAAGAGTGTTGTTCTTCAACTTCCCTATCATCTATACATATCACTCACTGTGACATGATGTGTCATTCACTCAAATGGATGTAACAGTGTTGCAAATGGAAATGCCAAATGAAATCTTTTCTTTTTCCTCTTTTAGCCTTGCAAGCAATTCTTAACTACCAAAAGAAGAAAATGCCTGAATGTAAACTTTCACGTATAGGAGTGCAATTTTAAAAGTTAAGTGACTGCAAAGAAACAACTGACACAAAAAGAAAAGAGTAAACATACACAGGGGGAAAAATGTTTATGCCTGAGAATAATTAATGAAATGTTAATTAAAATAACCCTGAGTTACTCTTTTACATTAGTAAAGTTATTAGAAGAATCAATTAAAACACACATTGCTAAGATAGTTTCAATAAAATTGAAGCATAAATCTAGTATCATCAGCATTCAAATTGGTATATACTTCTTGAAAATAGCAAGGTAAAAATTCATGATACTTATAAAGACATACATGTGTACAGACCTTGTGATCTGACCCCAGAAATTTATTCTAAGGTTATAACTCAACAAACATAACAAGTTATGAATCATTTACCATTTAAGAAAAAAACCTAATGTGACATGCAAATTCATATTGAAATGGTATATTGATACCAGTGATGTTTACTTGTCCATTAAATGGATATTTACATAAAGACTAAGGAGAATTATGGAGGGAAGAAGATTTGCTATGTAAATCATATAATATAATTATAGTTATATAATTGTCACATGTGGAAACATACATGTTTTCCCAAAGCAAATGCATAGAGGGGCTACCAATAAAAAGATTAAAGACATATTTGTAAAAGGTTGTGTTTTACTGAGTGTATGCTTTGGAATTTGGGGAGGGATTAAGAAGGTAACTGTGTTCCTCATCCAGATTTTAAGCTCCTAAGTATAAAAGACTGAGCTTTACCATATAAGAATGTAAAGTGAGCTTGACAATGTTCCAAGTCAAAACCATTGAGGACTTCAGCTGTTGTCTTATATGAATCTTTTACATATTTAACTCTTTATCCATCTCTCTCTTCTTGGATTAACAGTAACTCCAATTTGTCCCTGGCTGAGTGGCTCAGTAGATAGAGCATTGCCCCAATGCCCTGAGGTTGCGGGTATGAGCCCGTTAGGGCACAGATGAGAAGCAGCCAATGAGTACAAAACTAAATGGAACAGCTAAGTGTGTTGAGTTGATGCTTTTCTCTTTCTTACTTTCCATCTCTCTCTGTTTCTCAAATCAATGGGTGAAACACACACACACACAGTAAACCCAATTTGCCCTAGAATTTCCTTGTTTTAGCATTGAAAGTCCCATGAACAACTTCAGTCCTGGTGAAACCAGGATAAATGATCACCTTAAACGTTTTTCTCTTATTGGAACTCAACCCCCACCACTTTGTATTGCAAGATTCACAAATTCTTCCTGAATAAGAACCAGACACAGCCTTTACCAGCTAATGTCTTAGTCTTCATCTTGGCCCATATTGCTATTAAAGTATTGTGTGCCAGTGTCTTGGACTCTTCAGTTGGAAATAGAGTGCTGCTAGTGGAACTGGTAGAGTATGGGGAATAAGGGTCAACTTTTTAAAAAATGAAAAACATCCTTCATCCTTTACTCTGACTGTGCCTGTTTTTGCCTACAACAATGTAGTTTTTATACTTCAAGGATTTATTATTTTCTATAGTTCTTCCTGACCTCATATAATATATATATATAAAAGAACACATAAAGTACCTAGAAGGAAATCACATCTTCTTACTGGAGAAAGTTTTACTCTATTCTGATAAATTCATGTGAGAGTGGGAAGGCAGAGAGACTCCCACATGTGCCCCGACCAGGATCCACCAGGCAAGCCTCCTACCAGGGGATGCTCTGCGCATCTGGGGCTGCTGCTTCGTTTTTCCATGACCAAGTTATTTTAGCACCTGAGGTGAGGCCATGGAGCCATCCTCAACACCAGGGGCCAACTAGATCAAACCAGAGCCATGGCTGCAGGAGCGAAAGAGAGAAAGGGTGGAGGGGTGGAGAAGCAGATGGTCACTTCTCTTGTGTGCTCTGATGGGGAATCAAACCCAAACTTCGACAGGCCTGGCCGATGCTCTACCGCTAAACTGACCAGCCAGGGCCTGACCTTGTTGTTTCAAGAGAGCATATAGATTAAATGATTAAATGACTATAGATTAAATGACTCATTTCACTTGACTTTCATTTGCTACTAGAAAAGAAGTTGAACTTTATAGTCTAAAGTCAAGGATAGCTGAATGATTCTTAAAACTATTGTCTTTTTAGATAATTGTGACTACTTAAACTCACTATATATTTTATGACATATAAATATTTCAAATATTACTATTATGAATTTCTTGCTAACCACATGCATGACATCATTAAACTAATTTAAAGACTAAGTATTTTTTTCTTCCTTCCCCTCTTCTTTTTTTCCCTGTCACATCTAAAACTTCACCTAACATTTCATGTTATATATAGCAATCAGAATAGAAGGGTAAGGGATGAAATAAGAAGAATGACTTATGTTATTATTGAACTCATATAGACATAGTGAATTACTTTTTCCTCTAAAGCAAACCATTCCAATATCAAATAATCTCCATCCTTTGTTAAACCATTCAGATTAAATTTTATGAATACAGTATGATGAACATGGTACCCTAATGCACAGAAATGCAACACTTTAAAAGAACACGTACTAATCATAACACCCAGCCCTACAAAAAGTTATATCATGATGGCATTTATCTATACACAATTCCATCAAACCTAATGTACAAATAAGAAAGAAGTAAACCAAATTCATTTGAGAATACATAGAATCAATTTTTTCCCATCTTCTTCTTTGGAATTGAAGTTTAATTTTTTTATACCTTGGTGATAAATATTTATTACTTTTCTTAAAATGTCTACCATCCTTACAAAGAATAATTTTAAAAGCATGTAATAGTGCTTCACAAAGAAGTGTTGAATGACTCCTATTAAGTGTAGCTATTTGAGAATGGCCCATCTTCTAGAAAATTCCTACCTGCAAACTGTCTTCCCTCTTTTATCACTGCCACCCTCTCTGTCTCTCATCTTTCGTTGTCTCTTTCTCTCAAAGAACACGTTCATATGTGAGTGCAGTATTTACATTAGCACATATTAAATTTTTTTTCTTCCTCTACTTATTCTCTGTCTCTATATTTGTTTTATAGTGCTTCTAAGGGTTTGATTGAACTTAAAAGTTACAGCAGACATAATTCAAATTTTAGATATGTGTCGTCACTAATTTTTCTTAACTTTTTAACTGAATTAATCAGCAGGTTAACAATATTGCTTAGATTAATACTTAAGCCTCCCAGCTCAGTGCTGTGGAAGACATGGTGGATTACCTCCACAGCACATGCTGATGTCATTTCTCTGTTTCCACCAGGGGGGAAATGACTTAGAAACCTTTATTCATTCTATCCATAGCTTCACTGGATGCCTGTTGGAAAGATGGACAGGTTGTTAAGAAATTTGAATCAGAGATTTAGAAGTATCTTTTGAATGATGGACAAATCAATGGTGATTAATAAAATCAGAAAAATCAGTTAGTTGTTAAGTAGCTCTAGTCCCACATTAACAGTGGGAGAAATAGTATTTATTGAACACAACTGAATGTGAATAATTGTGCTAGAAAATTTACATACATTGTCTTCTTTATACATTTCCAAAAGATATGTAATTAGTTATTATGATTCTCTTTTTAGATATTAAAAAACTGAGGCTTACAGTAATAAACACAATTTATTTAGTATTCATGTGCAGAAATTAGTTTTATATATGTCATAGCAAGATTAGATAGTCAGGGCAACACTCAAATATTAAAATATATACAGTTGGTATCTAAAACACTCTTGTCCAAAAAATATAATAATAGCAATAAAATTGGGCAAATGCTACCTATTGTGAAATTCAATGACCTAATATAAATTCAGTTTATCATATAATTAACTATCATGGGCCAAGGGTTTTTACTTTCTGGCAAAATAATACTCTGGTTATAGATTTAGACACATTTAAATTTGTAAGCTGTTTCTGACATACAGAAGCGGTGTGATTTTGGATAAATTAGTTTCTTTAAGGCTGCATTTTCTTGTCTATAAAGTAGGAAAACTGAGTTAATATGGTTCAAAATTTGTTGTGAGAATTAAAACGAAAGTAGTGATCTGACTGTTCTTAGGAAATATTATTATATTAAACAACAAATTCCAATTATGACAATTATGAGAAAGTTTTATGTATATAATATGCACGTGCATAATATAAAATATGTAATACATAATAAAATTATGTATAGAATATCCTTTATTTAATCTAAACTTATAAAAGCTTCAGAAATAAAGTTAATGCTCAAATGCAGTAACACTATGGGCCTACTTTTCAAAGATAACAATTTCCTTACATTCTCTGTGTACTTGATTTAGTTTCCATTTTATAAGTCCTAATGCATATGTCTATTTGTATATTTCCCCAAACCCTTTATTGGGAAGATTTAGTTTAAATTTTAAAGAGAGAAACACTGCATATGACATTATGACTTCAGAGATAATTTAGTTTAGTAAGTTGAAGATATTATTTTGAAATCAAAATATTAGCTATCTCCTAAACTCTCTGAATCATTTAAAATCCAATAAATTATTTTTAATAAAGTTAAAAATAATTTTTATAAATCTCTCACTTAGCTGCTTTAAATAACATTTAATCTGGCTTCCTAGATGTTATTCAAGCAAGTTGATTATATCACAATTTATGTAAAACTTGCCAAGAACTTCTCTTTGAACAAGTTCAAATAAACCCATAAGATATCTCTGATGATCTATAGTGATGGTAGGGGGTACTTTTATTAAAGTGAATGTCAGACTATATTTACTAATATTGTTTTAATTCACTATAATCAAAAAAACTTGTATGAAATTTTTTTGTAAATTGTGCAATAAGAACCTTTGTCTTTTAATGACACAAGAGGATGGAAAACATAGTCATAAAATTTCATGGCTGAGTTCTGCAAAACCATTGTGCCTAATGGAGTATTGATTTGAAGCAAGTAGAAATATGGAGAAACAGTTAGAAATATTCCCAGGACATCTGAAAATCTAAGTAACACTACATTTAAGAATTTAGCGAAACATGCAGGCAATTCTCTTAAGAGTTGCTGTCGCTCAGTTTCAAGCTGTCCCTAGGGGATAAAAATGCTGCCATATGACATGTGAAAAGAGCTTCTGGGAACAAAAGTTCCTCTCCACTTAACAGAGTTAAAACAGTACCAACCAAATGGTACTTAGGGTAATATTAGTCTTTTAGTTTTTCTTTTGTTTTGTTTGTTTTCCCAGCAATTTATGGATGAAATTATGAAGTGTATGCCTAAATTTTTAATTTTTTCTATGGCATACACACTAAACAACTCTTCAGTTAGAACATGAACTTTCACAAAGCTAGTGTTTTTTTATGTTAAATGTATCAACCCAGACTACTTTATATTATATTTAAAAAATTAAGTGAAAAAGAATTTATTATGTAACAGTACTTAGTAAGTGGTCAGTAAAGGATCACAATTGTTATTTAATTTAAATTACTTTAAAATGTTTTAACACTCAACTCTAGTGTTACTGCTTTTTGATAACAGGATCCATGAATACTCAGGCCAGGCCTGGGAATAAATTTAGAATTCAATGATAAAAGAAGATCTAATAGACTGAAATGGGAAGATGGCATGGCAGTGGAGTAGGCGGATGCACAGACACCAAGCTCTCACCACCAAACTGGAATACAAATCAATTTAGGAAAAATCAGCATGAAAAACCAACTCTGGACTACAAGAACAGCTCTCAAAAACCAAGGAGCAAAGAAGAAGCCACAACAAACCTGGTAGGGAGCGCCTGAATCTCCCCTGCTTGCAGAAACGGAGGGGGGGGTGAGGCTGAGAGCCCAGAGGGGATCTCACCCCAGGGAAAAAAGCAGGAAATACTGCTCACAGCCACTTGCCTGGTGACCAGGGAGCGAGATGTTTTGAAAAGACCAGCTTTTCTCCCAGGTGGAGAGGAGGGAGAGAGGGACAGACTGTGGGGGGCTAAGGAATGCAGGAGACGGTCTAGAAAGAGCTGACTCATTTGTGGTGGAGGTGGCCATAGCTGGGGGAGGGACTGATCCTTCCCCACAAAACAGTACTGAATTGCTTCTGGATCAGAGATCTCCAGACATCTCTCCAGCTCCAATCAGTGCAACAAGACACAGCTGAAAACAAGAAGTGGGGAAGAGGGGCAGTAACTCAGGTCTCCATGGAGATTTGAGATACACCTCCCTCCGCTGAAGCTGAGAAAACACCCTGCCCCCAGAGAGATTAGTTGGTGGAAGAGGCCTTCAGAGTGTCAGGTTACACCCACCACATTCTTGGATACAGTTTCAAGGAAGCCCCCTGCTGAGATCAGTAAACAAGACTATCACCTGTTAAGAAAACAAACAAATCAAGACTTCAAAGCTGCTCATATCCAAAAGTAGATTACAAATAATAGCTGATACAAACCCAAAAAGACCTAGAAATAACACAACTGAAAATTGGTGGCAGACAACACCAAGCCTAGACTCAACCAACTCTACAAACAAAACACAGACAAATTCCACAAAAAATTGAAAATCGAACTGCCTTTTGACCCAGCTATCCCACTTTTAGTAATATACCCCAAGAACACTATAGAATGGTTCCAAAAGGAGAAATGCACCCCCAAGTTTGTGGCAGCATTGTTCACAATAGCGAAGATATGGAAACAGCCCAAGTGTCCATCAGAGGACGAGTGGATTAAAAAGCTTTGGTACATATATACTATGGAATACTACTCAGCCATAAGAAATGATGACATCAGATCATTTACAATAACATGGATGGACCTGATAACATTATATGGAGTGAAATAAGTAAATCAGAAAAAACTAAGAACTATATGAATCCATATATAGATGGGACATAAAAATGAGACTCAGAGACATGGGTGGAGGGGTGGGGGGAGGGGGGAGGAAGGAGAGAGGGGATGGAGGAGGGTAGGGGCACAAAGAAAACCAGATAGAAGGTGACAGAGGACAATTTTACTTTGGGTGAGGGGTATACAGCACAATAAAATGTCAAAATAATCTGGAGATGTTTTCTTTCAGCATATGTACCCTGATTTATCAATGTCACTGCATTAAATTTAATAATAAAAAATGGAAAAAAAAGGTCTAATAATAATTTATTTTTCTGTGATCTTCTATACTATAATTGGTAATGCCTTTATAATGTTCATATTTCTAAAATTTGGGAGTAGGATTAAAAGTTAGACATGTTACTTTCATAGGTTTTGTTTAAATAATTTCTTTAAATCAAGTGATGAAATAGTATTAGAAACAAAACAAAAATAGAAACTACATCTTCTGATTTCTAAAATAATACTATAAAAATGTATATACAGGTCATCAGAGTTTGTGCAAAATTTTTTCATATTCTCTTACTCTTAAAATTATAATATTAATGTCTCCAGTTTTAATGCCCCTGAATTTTCAAGTCATTGAGGATAACCATTTCATTTACTATAAAAATCTTGCAAATTAGTCTTAAATTCTACAAGAAATTCAGATCTCACAAAAAATGATCAAAACTAAGTTCAGTTTTCTCATACTTTTCATTCTGGAAATTATTCTAACTTGACACTGATGGATTTGCTATTGTTTTTGACTGATATCAACTCAGATGTGTATTTGCCTTAATGAGCCCAAATATCATTTCATCAAAGAATGTGTGGGTTGTGAATTCTTTAATTACAGTTTACATTCAATATTATTTTGTATTAGTTTCAGATGTACATTATAGTGGTTAAACAATCATATACTTTACAAGTGTTCCCCTGATATTTCAAGTATCCATCAGGCACCCTCCATAGTTCTTACAACATTATTGACAATATTCCCTACATTATACTTAACATCTGTAGGACAATTTTGTGACTACCAATTTTTAGTTCTTAATCCCTTTATCTTTTACACCCAGCTCCTTAAACCTCCTTGCTCTGGCTACCACCAGTCTATTTTCTTTATTTATGACTCTTCTTTTATTTTATTTAGATTCCACATTTAAGTGAAATCATATGGTATTTGTCCTTCTTTGTCTAACTTATTTCATTTATCATAGTACCTTGTTTGGAACCAAATAAGCCAATGGGGTGCTTTGCAGTTTGGATTCTGGGGACAGAGATGTTGGGCCCAACCCCCCACCTCACCTGCCTAATTAAGTTACAAAGGGCTGGGCTTGCTTCAGTACTCATCCTGCCTGCCCATGTTCCCTGGAAGAACTGGAAGCTAGTTACTTCTTTGCTTAAAGTTAAGATGGTGGGGGTTTTTATGCACCTGGTGGTTTTCTTGGGTTGCCTTGGGAACATCATTGAATTGCTAATGGCCCACCTTACCCGGAAAATAAAGACAGATATCTTTCTGGGGTGACCATGTTCTTGCGGTTCGACCAGGACAGTAGTGACTGTTGGCAAGGAGCTGTGGTATCCTCCAAACCCACCCTGTATATATCTTTAAGTCTCTATTTTCCATTCAATTTTGTACCATTTCCTGCTCCAGACCCTAGAATAGACTGATTGCGTGGGTCGCGGCAGTACCCTCTAGGTCAGGGGTTGGGAACCTATGGCTTGTGAGCCAGATGTGGCTTCTTTGATGGCTGCATCTGGCTCGCAGACAAATCTTTAATAAAAAAAAAATAATAACGTTAAAAATATAAAACATTCTCATATATTACAATCCATTCATTTCCTACCACTGAAGTTCATGGTTGCGGGTGGCTGGAGCCAATCACAGCTGTCCTCCGGGACAACACCAAATTTTTATTGGATAATGCATAACATACACAGGTCGTTGTATGGCTCTCATGGAATTACATTTTAAAATATGTGGTGTTCATGGCTCTCTCAGCCAAAAAGTTTCCCGACCCTTGCTCTAGGTCTATCCATACTGTGGTAAATGATAAGATTTTATTTTTTATGGATGTGTAATATTCCACTTTTCTATTGATTGACACTTGGGTTGCTTCCATAGTTTAGTTATTATAAGTAGTATTGCAATAAAAATAGGAATACAAATATTTTTTAAATTAGTATGCTGGGGTTTTTTGGATATATACCCAGTAATGAAATCACTAGGTCATAAGAAAGTTTCATTTTTTTTTTAATTTTTTTAAATTTTTTATTTATTCATTTTAGAGAGGAGAGGGAGAGACAGAGAGAGAGAGAGAGGAGAGACAGAGAGAGA
Source organism: Saccopteryx bilineata (assembly GCF_036850765.1). Lineage (NCBI taxonomy): Eukaryota > Metazoa > Chordata > Mammalia > Chiroptera > Emballonuridae > Saccopteryx > Saccopteryx bilineata. The sequence continues at coordinate 371,312,173 of NC_089490.1, read as the reverse complement.
TGAGGGGAGGAGCTGGAAGCATCAACTCCCATATGTGCCTTGACTAGGCAAGCCCAGGTTTTCGAACCGGCAACCTCAGCATTTCCAAGTGGACGCTTTATCCACTGTGCCACCACAGGTCAGGCGAAAGTTTCATTTTTAATTTTTGGAGTACCCTCCATACTATTATCCATAGTAGCTGCACCAATTTGCATGCCCCTCAACAGTATACAAGGGTTCCTTTTTTCTCCACATTCTCACCAACACTTGTTGTTTATTGATTTATTGATGATAGCTTTTCTGACAGCTATGAAGTGATATCTCATTGTGGTTTTATTAAATAATATTTTTCAGTGGTTCGTATTGGAAATTATCAAAACTAAGAGCCTGGAGCTGAACTGCTGTCTTGGCTTTGCTATTGACCTGCCTGATTAAAACACTGGATTAATTCATCTGCTTTAGGTGCCTTGGACTCCTCATCTTTAAATTGATGCTTAAATGGATTGATCATTACTTTCTATCATCACTTCCTTCTTGATATCTCCAACTGAAAATGCTATAAAGATAAAATGAGGCCATCCCAGCACATACAGATATATTTTGCCTTTACTTGCCTCTGGACTAGGAGCCTTATTCCTTGTTGTATCCAATGATTCCCCATGAGAGCCTGTCTATGACACATCATGTGAGGCAGCTCACACTATATTGTGAGAATCTCATATTCACCCATAAAACTCATTTTTCTTTAGCTACTATAATTTTCTCCTGATGACTCATTTTGTTATTACTGAGACTGATTTTTCTGAATAGTTTTTACTGAACTCTGACAAAAGTAGAGAATAAACACCTCTTTCACTAGAGTAGTTTCCCTATATTTGGGAGCTTGGACTTTTCCTCAATCAATGTCAATTATGTGTGGATTACGGTATATTTAAGTATTTTCTTATGTCAGTGTTTTTGACAAGATACCTAGAAATTTATTCAATTTAAACATAGCTTCTCAAATTCAAATCTCAGTGAAGCACATTTCTTTACTATATATAGAATTAATCTTGTTTCAGAGAAGTGAAAAGATAGAAGATGGTCAGAATAATTAGAATATATCTTTCTTTAACCTTTAGTGTTTTGCTGTGTGTCTTTTAATTCATGCCATCATAGTGCTGCATCACTGAAATGAATTGTAAATAAATTAACATTCTGTGCAGTTTGATTAGAGTCTTGTTAATAGACAGCAACTGTTATTTCCATTTATGAAAAAATTGCACTGGAAAAAGATAGTCTGTTCCTTATAAAAATCATAATCCGTGTGTGTGTGTGTGTTATGTAAAATATATGTTATATAATATATATTACTTTACTTCTTTTTAAATGAAATTTCTAAATAAGCTTTTTTAAACCTTAAAAACAGAAATGCAAAACACTTAATGCATCTGCATGCATGTGATATTTTATTAGGATCTTCAAAGTCAAATCATAGCTTGAGCAGTCAAAGCTGATTAATTACTGAGTTCATGAGGCTATAGGGCACTAGGTGACTCAAAGACCTTAGGATATTTGCAACAGTTTCACTAGCATAATGAATTAAGTTTGCATATTTTTTCTGAACCTTTTTAATAAGATTATAAAGAAATTAACCTCCGGTATTCTCAAAGATATGAAAGCAAACTTAGTTTGAACTTGATAAGAAAAAAAATGCTTCCCAAATATTTCATGGCCATAGTAAAAAATACAACGTTTTATTTATTTATTAAAAAATCCTCAATATTTTTATGGGTAGAAATAATATAAATATGGTAAATATCGATCTTAGATAATCCTGAAAGAGGCATACTCATCTTTCATTCTTTATATTTGCCTCAGCCTGTGACCATTTCATTTTCAGCTTCATATTTGTACATATTATTAATAAGAATATTATTGATTTGAGCCTGACCAGTGTAACCATGGTCCCAAGTTTAATGGCCTCTGATACAGGGAGACATTTATGTCTATTTCTTTTATTAGAAGGCTAGGCATCATTTTTTTTTAAATAAAGAATCATGTGTTACAAATTGTATAAAATAAGCCACTTCCATTAGCTTTTTTTATTTTTTTTTTTCTTTTCATTTTTCTGAAGCTGGAAATGGGGAGAGACAGTCAGACAGACTCTCGCATGCGCCCGACCGGGATCCACCCAGCACGCCCACCAGGGGCTATGCTCTGCCCACCAGGGGGCGATGCCATGCCCATCCTGGGCGTCGCTATGTTGCTACCAGACCCACTCTAGCGCCTGGGGCAGAGGCCACAGAGCCATCCCCAGCGCCCGGGCCATCTTTGCTCCAATGGAGCCTTGGCTGCGGGAGGGGAAGAGAGAGACAGAGAGGAAAGCGCGGCGGAGGGGTGGAGAAGCAAATGGGCGCTTCTCCTGTGTGCCCTGGCTGAGAATCGAACCCGGGTCCTCCGAACGCTAGGCCGACGCTGCCTTAGCTTTTTTAATTCTCATTAACCAACTATCATGGAGAGTCTGAAATTTAATTTTTTTTTTTTAAATAATTTTATTTTTTTAATGGGGTGACATCAAAAAATCAGGATACATATATTCAAAGATAACAAGTCCAGGGTATATTGTCTTTCAATTATGATGCATACCCATCACCCAAAGTCAGATTGTCCTCTGTCACCTTCTATCTTGTTTTCTTTGTGCCCCTCCCCCTCCCCCTTTCCCTCTCCCATTCCCACCTCCCCCCCCGTAACCACCACACTCTTATCAATGTCTCTTAGTTTCACTTTTATGTCCCACCTACGTATGGAATAATGCAGTTCCTGGTTTTTTCTGATTTACTTATTTCGCTTCGTATCATGTTATCAAGATCCCACCATTTTGCTGTAAATGTTCCGATGTCATCATTTCTTATGGCTGAGTAGTATTCCATAGTGTATATGTGCCACATCTTCTTTATCCAGTCATCTATTGACGGGCTTTTTGGTTGTTTCCATGTCCTGGCCACTGTGAACAATGCTGCAATGAACATGGGGCTGCATGTGTCTTTACGTATCAATGTTTCTGAGTTTTTGGGGTATATACCCAGTAGAGGGATTGCTGGGTCATAAGGTAGTTCTATTTTCAGTTTTTTGAGGAACCACCATACTTTCTTCCATAATGGCTGTACTACTTTACATTCCCACCAACAGTGTATGAGGGTTCCTTTTTCTCCACAGCCTCTCCAACATTTGCTATTACCTGTCTTGCTAATAATAGCTAATCGAACAGGTGTGAGGTGGTATCTCATTGCTGTTTTGATTTGCATTTCTCTAATAGCTAAAGAAGATGAGCATCTTTTCATATATCTGTTGGCCATTTGTATTTCTTCCTGGGAGAAGTGTCTGTTCTTGTCCTCTTCCCATTTTTTTATGGGATTGTTTGTTTGTTTGTTGTTGAGTTTTATGAGTTCTTTGTATATTTTGGATATTAGGCCCTTATCTGAGCTGTTGTTTGAAAATATCATTTCCCATTTAGTTGGCTTTCTGTTTATTTTGTTATCAGTTTCTCTTGCTGAGCAAAAACTTCTTAGTCTGATGTAGTCCCATTCATTAATTTTTGCCTTCACTTCTCTTGCCATTGAGTCAAGTTCATAAAATGCTCTTTAAAACCCAGGTCCATGAGTTGAGTACCTATGTCTTCTTCTATGTACTTAATTGTTTCAGGTCTTATGTTTAGATCTTTGATCCATTTTGAGTTAATTTTTGTACAGGGGGAGAGACTGTAGTCCAGTTTCATTCTTTTGCATGTGGCTTTCCAGTTTTCCCAGCACCATTTATTGAAGAGGCTTTCTTTTCTCCATTGTGTGTTGTTGGCCCCTTTATCAAAAATTATTTGACTATATATATGTGGTTTTATTTCTGGGCTTTCTATTCTGTTCCATTGGTCTGAGTGTCTATTTTTCTGCCAATATCATGCTGTTTTGATTGTCGTGGCCCTATAATAGAGTTTGAAGTCAGGTATTGTTATGCCCCCAGCTTCATTCTTTTTCTTTAGGATTGCTTTGGCTATTCGGGGTTTTTTATAGTTCCATATAAATCTGATGATTTTTTGCTCTATTTCTTTAAAAAATGTCATTGGAAGTTTGATGGGAATTGCATTGAATTTGTATATTGCTTTGGGTAATATAGCCATCTTGATTATATTTATTCTTCCTAGCCAAGAACAAGGTATATTCATCCATCTCATTATATCTTTTTCAATTTCCCTTAACAATGGTTTATAGTTTTCATTATATAAGACTTTTACATTCTTTGTTATGTTTATTCCTAAGTATTTTATTTTTTTTGTTGCAATCGTGAAGGGGATTATTCTTTTGAGTTCGTTCTCAATTGTTTCATTGTTGGCATATAGAAAGGCTACTGTCTTCTGTATGTTAATTTTGTATCCTGCGACCATACTGTATTGGCTTATTGTTTCTAGTAGTCTTTTTGTGGATTCTTTGGGGTTTTATATGTATAGGATCATATCATCTGCAAAAAGTGATACCTTTACTTCTTCTTTTCCGATATGGATGCCTTTTATTTCTTTGTCTTGTCTGATTGCTGTGGCGAGAACCTCTAGTACCACATTAAATAAGAGTGGAGAGAGTGGACAACCCTGTCTTGTTCCTGATTTAAGGGGGAAAGCCTTCAGTTTAGTGCCATTTAATATGATGTTAGCTGATGGTTTATCATATATGGCCTTTATCATGTTGAGATATTTTCCTTCTATACCCATTTTGTTGAGAGTCTTAAACATAAAATTGTGTTGTATTTTATCGAAAGCCTTTTCTGCGTCTATTGATAAGATCATGTGGTTTTTGTTCTTTGTTTTTTTGATATGGTGTATTATGTTAACCGTTTTACGTATGTTGAACCATCCTTGAGATTCTGGGATGAATCCCACTTGATCATGATGTATTATTTTTTTAATATGTTGTTGTATTCGATTTGCTAGTATTTTGTTTAGTATTTTAGCATCTGTATTCATTAGAGATATTGGTCTGTAGTTTTCTTTTTTTGTGCCATCCTTGCCTGGTTTTGGTATGAGGGTTATGTTGGCCTCATAAAATGTGTTTGGAAGTATTGCTTCTTCTTCAATTTTTTGGAAGACTTTAAGTAGAATAGGAACCAAGTCTTCTTTGAATGTTTGATAAAATTCGCTGGTATAGTCGTCAGGGCCTGGACTTTTATTTTTGGGGAGGTTTTTAATGGTTTTTTCTATTTCTTCTCTACTGATAGGTCTGTTTAGGCTTTCTGCTTCTTCTTGACTCAGTCTAGGAAGGTTGTATTGTTCTAGGAATTTATCCATTTCTTCTAGGTTGTTGAATTTAGTGGCATAAAGTTTTTCATAGTATTCTACAATAATTCTTTGTATATCTATGGTGTCCGTGGTGATTTCTCCTCTTCCATTTTGGATTTTGTTTATATGAGTTCTTTCTCTTTTTTCCTTGGTAAGTCTTGCCAAGGGTTTGTCAATTTTGTTGATCTTTTCAATGAACCAGCTCCTTGTTCTATTAATTTTTTCTATAGTTTTTCTGTTCTCTAATTCATTTATTTCTGCTCTGATTTTTATTATCTCCTTTCTTCGGCTGCTTTTGGGTTGTCTTTGTTCTTCTTTTTCTAGTTCCTTAAGGTGGGAAGTTAAGTGGTTCACTTGGGCTCTCTCTTGTTTGTTTATATATACCTGAAGTGATATGAACTTCCCTCTTATCACTGCTTTTGCTGCATCCCATAGATTCTGATATGTTGTATTTTCATTTTCATTAGTCTGTATATATCTTTTGATCTCTGCACTTATTTCTTCTTTGACCCATTCATTTTTTAAAAGTATGTTGTTTAGTTTCCACATTTTTGTGGGATTTTTTTCCTCTTTTTTGCAGTTGAATTCTAGTTTCAAGGCTTTATGATCAGAAAATATGCTTGGTACAACTTCAATTTTTCTGAATTTGCTGATGTTGTTTTTGTGGCCCAACATATGGTCAATTCTTGAGAATGATCCATGTACACTGGAGAAAAATGTATACTCAGTCACTTTGGGATGAAATGTCCTGTAGATGTCTATCATATCCAGGTGCTCTAGTGTTTTGTTTAAGGCCACTATGTCTTTGTTGATTCTCTGTTTGGATGACCGATCTAGAGCCGTCAGCGGTGTATTGAGGTCTCCAAGTATGATTGTATTTTTGTCAGTTTTTGTTTTAAGGTCAATAAGTAGCTGTCTTATATATTTTGGTGCTCCTTGGTTTGGTGCATATATATTAAGAATTGTTATGTCTTCTTGATTCAGTGTCCCCTTAGCCATTATGAAATGGCCATTTTTATCTCTGAGTACTTTTCCTGTCTTGTAGTCAGCATTATCCGATATGAGTATTGCTACACCTGCTTTTTTTTGGATGTTATTTGCTTGGAGTATTGTTTTCCAGCCTTTCACTTTGAATTTACTTTTATCCTTGTTATTTAGATGAGTTTCCTGTAGGCAGCATATAGTTGGATTTTCTTTTTTAATCCATTCTGCTACTCTGTGCCTTTTTATTGGTGAGTTTAATCCGTTTACATTTAGTGTAATTATTGATACTTGTGAGTTCCCTATTGCCATTTTATATCTTGCTTTCTGTTAGTTTTGTGTCTTGTTTGATCCTTCTCTTTCGTTTTTCTATCTTTTGTTTTTATTTGGTTGTATTCCATACATCTTTCCTCTGTTGCTATCTTTTTTATCTCATGTGCTTCTGTGGTGGTTTTTTCAATGGTGGTTACCTTTGAGTAATGAAAAGGGTCCTTACCCTGTTCATTGTAGCAAACTATTCTGTGAGTACGTTTGCACTCCATCGTCCTTTGCTACTGTTAATCTCCATCTTCTCCCCCTCTTTCTTTTTGTTGTTGTCACAGTTTAAATTTGGTTTTATTGTGTTCTTCTTGGAGCTTTTACTTGTGGCTCTGTTTTTTTTTTTGTTCTTTGTATCTGATTGGAGAACCCCCTTTAGTAATTCCTGGAGTGGGGGTTTTCTGATGATAAATTCCCTCATCTTTTCTGTGTCTGTGAATGTTTTTATTTCTCCTTCATATTTGAAGGATAGCTTTGATTGGTATAGTATTCGTGGTTGAAAGTTTCTCTCTTTCAGGACTTTAAATATTGGGGTCCACTCTCTTCTAGCTTGTAGAGTTTCTGCTGAGAAATCTGACGATAATCTAATGGGACTTCCTTTATATGTTGTATTCTTCTTTTCCCTGGCTGCCTTAAGAATTTTTTCTTTGCTGTTGGTTTGTGTCAATTTCATTATGATATGCCTTGGAGTAGGTTTGTTGGGGTTAAGAAAACTCGGTGTTCTGTTTGCTTCTTGAATTTGAGGCTTTAGTTCTTTCCACAGGCTTGGGAAGTTCTCATCTATTATTTGTTTGAGTATGTTCTCCATTCCATTTTCTCTCTCTTCTCCCTCTGATATACCTATTATTCTTATGTTATTCTTTTTGATGGAGTCAGATAATTCTTGTAGGGCTATCTCATTTTTTTTAATTTTTGAGTCTCTTTCTTCTTCTCTCTGTTGTGCCTCAAGTTGCTTGTCTTCTATTTCACTAATCCTCTCTTCTATCTGACCTGTTCTATTAGCTAAGCTTGTTACTTCATTTTTCAGTTCATGAATTGAATTTTTTTCATCTCTGTTTGATTTGTTTTTATAGTTTCAATTTCTTTGGACATATATTCTTTGTGTTCATTGAGTTGTTTTCTGAGCTTCCTAAATTGCCTTTCTGTGTTTTCTTGTATATCTCGGAGGATTTTTAGGATTTCTATCTTGAATTCTCTGTCATTTAGCTCCAAGGTTTCCAATATATTAATTTTTTTCTCCATAGATTTTTCCTCATCTAGCTGTGTTGCCTCTCTTTCTTTTGTATCCATGATATTCGATTTTCTCTTCCTTAATGGCATCTGAGGGTGGTTTTGTTGATAGTATTAATGAGATTTAATAAAGAATAAAAAGTTAAAAAAATCAAAAATCAAAAAGAGTTGTTTTTTTTAAAAAAAATTAATAATGAAATAAAGAAAAATAAAATAATAATTTTTAAAAAAAGGAAATTATTCCCCTTCTCCTTTTTTCCTCTCCTCTCCCCTTTTTCTTGAGAAAATCTTGTGGTGAACTGTGAATTATAACAAACAATGCCTGTGATGGAGGTCCTGAATTGGGGAAAAGTAATAAAGGAGCAAAAAAATAAATAAATAAAAAGAAAAAAAAGGAAAAAAAAAGGGGGGGGGCGGTATGGACCCACAAAAAGTAAATAAGGAAAAAGTTTGGGTCAAGAATTAAATTATTTGCTTTTAGGTGTTGGTTGTCTAAGAGTTATGATGAGAGGAATAAGAAGAGAACAGAAAAATTGGGGAAAAATTAAAAAAATACTATTGTATTTAGTGGAACAAGAACTAGATAAAATGGAGAGCCAGGGATGGGAGCACTGCTAGTGAGTTAAAAAGGTGAAGTAAAACCCCCCCAAAATGCCACAAACATAAGTTTGAGTCCCAGATAAGATAATTTGTTTGTTATTGAGGTTTGAATAAGAGGAGATGTAAAGGAGAAAGGAAGAAACTAATATAGAGGGAGAAAAGAAAGAGAGAGAAAAAAAGAGGGAACCAGTAAAAGAAGAAAAAAGAAAGGAGAGAGAGAGAGTTAAGGGTTTTGGAGTACAACCTTCATAGAGAGAAAGGAAGAGGAGAAAAAAGATAATGGGAGATGTAACACTTATGGGTAGTATAGTTCAAGGAGAGGAGAGAGTAAGACCGGCAGAGAGTTAATCGGCCAAATTGGAGGAGGAAAAAAAGTATCAAGAATGAAGATAAGAGAAACAAACGAACAAATATAATAAAATGGGATAGGTTATAAAGTCTGCAGATTATTCTTGATTTTGAGAGGTTATCTTCTTGTTTCTTCTTTTCTCTCCCTCTTCCTGGTCGGTGACTCTGTACTCCAGGTTCTGCCCCTTTGGCACGCTCAGGTAGAGGTTTGCAGTTGATAAGTCTCTATGGCAATGTCATGTATTGTGCTTTAGTCTCATTGGGAGTCAAGGCTCATTAGCATTCATAGGCTCCGACAGTGAGAGAGTCCGTGTTCCTGGAGCCTTTCTCCTAGTCTTTCCTTCCTCAATTAGTAGCCTGATAATCCAGCTATGGGGTTGTTGCTGCCTCTGCCAGGATAGTAAGAGGTTCAAAGAGCTGGCAACTCCCCACTCTATTCCCACTCAGCACAGGGCTCTGGGTAAGGCTCAGTCAGTCAGAGCTGCTAGCATAATCAGGCGGGCTTTCCGCCCACTCAAAGACCTCTGGCTCTGCCACTCTGTCCGGTAACACAGGTGGGCACCCACTTCCGGGGCGCTTGGAGGAAACTCTCATTCAGTATCTGTGCGCGCAGACCAGGATATCCGGCCAGTAGTTTCACGCTCTGAGTGAAACACCCAACCGCATGGAAATTTGCAGCGCTCGAATTCGCTCTCTCTCCGTCCCCGTGCGCGGCTTTTGCAAGGCGCTGGGGCGGCCCGAGATTCCGCTTTTGCCCACACAAATGCCCCTGACTCTGCCCCTTTGTGCGATAACACGGGCGCGCACTGCCGTGGCACTCGGAGGAATCGCTCACTACCTATCTGCGCACGCACACCAGGATATGAGGCCGGCCGCGTTTCCCTGAGTGAAACCCTCACCAGCACGGAAAATTTCCACCATTGGAATTAGTTCTTGCTCCCTCCTGTGCGCGGCTTTCCTAGGGCGCTGGGGCTGCCCAGAGATTCTGCTTTCGGCCCACAGAAAGGCCTCTGATCCTGCCTCTCTGTGGGGTAACACGGACACCCACTTCTTTGGCTTAGGAAGAGATCTCTCGCCCACTAACTGCGCACCAACCAGGAGAACGGGTAAAATGGCTGCCCCGCTTGTCTTTCTTTGTTTGGGTTTGGCGCGAGTGTTAGCTTGTATTGCCCGGCTTGCCACAGGATCAGTTTTTCCTCCGCTAGGATCTCCATGCCACAGCCTGGTTCGGCCATTTGTGCGCGGCCTGGATGTATTCACCCCCTTTGCCTGCCTCAGTTTCTATATTCACAGTTACCAGAGAAAGCCGCCCTGTTTAGGTTAGTGAGGAAGGCGGAGCATTTCTTACTCCCTATTTCCTTCAGGATTTGGTTATATATTTAGCCAATTTTTCACTCGACCATACCTTCGGGTGTATTGTGAAGCATCTGGAGGCTCCAAGTATAGGTTTTTCTGTTTCTGGTTGAAGATCTTGTTGAGTTTTGGGGGAGATTTATCGGTATCGCTTCCTACTCCGCCATTACTCTGACGTCATCTCTGAAATTTAATTTTAAAAATCCAGAATAAATCATATGTTTTCCATTTTAGGAGAGATCTAAGTAATAAATACACACCATTTTTTTAGGGTTCTTGCCAGGTGGTAAATCTTGTATCTTGGATGAGTGTGCCACCTCAATACTCTTCCCATGCAATGAATGTTATGTTCAGCCTCCTTGACCAAACATTCTCAGAATTCAGTCTCATGTGTACTACTCTGACTTTTCTGAGGTTACTTCTGTACCAGAATGATCCACTTCAAGCTAGACCATAATGCTATTCAACGTAATTACTGATGGCTGATGGCCAAGAAAGAAAATTTTATACTTAATGCCTAGCAAGAAAGAAGTTTCACTGTTATCTTCTAACAAGGAGTTAAGTATTGGCTTTCATAACGGAGATGTGAGCCACTTCTGCAAATTAGAAAATATTAGGGTCAGAATTTTCAGGGACATTGCCGATGTCTCCATTTCATATTGAAAATCTAAGGTTTTCCAAAGGAGGGCTCCAATCTTGTCATATTAAAACTGACTTTGGACAATTAACTTATTTGATATTAATTTCCTTGGAATATCAATTCCTGGTTTTTACCCTCTGCTTTCTTCACCTTAATTATGCAGATTAGGCTCCTCAATTTAAAACTAAAGGATGCTCTTTTCACATCTGGCTTTCAATTGCCTGTTTCTCACCTCAGCTATTCTCAATCTTCTGTAAAGCATCAGTGGTGTGGACAGCGGCCATTCAATTCAGTTAATATGGTGCTATTAGGATTTCCATAACTCCCCAATGCTTGCTATTTCACATCTGCTTTTACATTTCCTTCCACCTCTGGGTGATTTCAACTTACCAACACTGAGTTTTAACAACTGGATGTTAACCTTGAGCCCCATAACAATGCCAAGCTTGAAGTAAGTGGTTCAACTCCTAAATTTTACTTTATCATATGCTGTTTTACAGCACTCCTTGTTATCAATTTTTTTAGGTTGGGGTAAGAAAGGAAAATAAGATACTTATTAGGAATCAGCATCTGTGGATGGAAAGGGATAAAGTCTCAGAATAGCCAGGAATCCTCATTGCCACACACTGATTAAAAATATGGGATGCGGAGTGATGTCATGGAAATGGCGCCATGAGCAGCGCGTCCAACAGATCTCCCCAAAATCTCAACAAATTTATCAACTAGAAACAGAAAAATTTATCCTCGGAGCATTCCGGAGTTCCACACACACTGAAAGCAAAAGGACTGTTGCCGAGGAGGGAGTACACCTGTGGTGAGTCAACCCACACGTGCAGCTGCCCGCCCACACTCGGGGACGGCAGCCTGGGCACTGGTGGGGGCCCCAGCATACCCTGAGAAACCGCGCGCGCGCCCTGTGCCACGGTCCCCGGCCACTGGCATGTGGAGAAACCCGCGCGCACCCCGTGCCGTGGTCCCCGTCCACTGGCGTGCTGAGAAACCGTGCGCACACCCCGTGCCGTGGTCCCTGGCACAGCGCACGCGCCCCGAGCCGCGGTCCGGGAGGGGCGCCAAGGCTGTCTTTCCTAGTCAGGAGATTCTCTCCGTGGGTGGGGCACCTCACCCAGCCATTCAAGCTAACAATCAAGTGCAGGGGGGAGGGGCGCGCAGGCAGCCTGAAATACTTTCTGGAGCACAGCTGTGGATCCAATCACTGAAATTAGCTTAACCCACGAAATCTATGCACCCACGGGGCTCTAATTGATAAGATCTCTCCCAGTTCAGCATCCAAGACAAGAGGCGTGATATTTTTCAGTGCCTTTCGCTAAAGGGGCGGGGGCAACTTCTGATTGATAGAGCCTCCATATTCAGGGATATACCTAACAAGAGGGACTTGGCAGATATTAAGATCCATAAAGCAAACAGCGACTAGTGCTTCTTCTTCCCAGACAAAACAGGCTACCAAGTGTGGAAAGCCTGGGTTGAGTGGTCCAACTGAATGATAGTCGCTGAACAGTCACCTTGACAACAATTGACTCCCAGCCCCACCTGATTACGCTGGAGGCTCTGACTGCCAGAGCCTTACCCAGAGCCTTGCGTTGAGAGAGGATAGAGTGGGGATTTCCCAGCTCTTTGAGCCTCTTACTCCCCAGACAGAAGCAGTGGCAACCTCATAGCTGGATCACCAGGCTGCTAATTCAGGAAGGGGAGACTAGGAAAAAGACTCCAGGAAAGCAAACTCTCTCATTGTTGGACTCTGCAAATGCCAACAAGCCTTGACTACCAGCGAGACTAAAGCCAAATATATGACATTGCCATAGAATCCCATCAACTGCAAATTCCTACCTAAGAGTGACACAGGGGCAGAACCTGGGGTACAGAGTCACTGACCAGAAAGAGGGAGAGAAAAGAAAAAAGGAAGAAGTTAACCTCTCAAAATCAAGAAAAATCCACAGACTTTATAACTTGTTCCACTAATTCTTTGTTGTTGTTGTTTCTTTCTTCTATCTTATTGCCTTTATTATTATTTCTATTTCTTCCACCTCGGTCCTTTTACTCTCTGCCCATCTTATGCTACCCTTTTCTTGAACTATACTACCCATGAGTGTTACATTTTATTTCTTTTCTTCATCCTAACTCTCCTTTAGGGTTACACTCCAAAACCCTTAACTCTCACTCTCTCCCCTTTTGTTTTTTTTCCTTTCCTTTTTTTCTTCCTTCGTTTCTCTCTTACTCTTATTTTTTCCTTTCTATTCATTTCTTCTTTTCTCCTTTTACTTTTCCTCCCATTTAAGCCTCAATCACGAACAAATTATTTAATTTGGGACTTAAGTTTTTGTGGGTTTTTTTTTTTGTTGTTGTTGTTCTTTTTTTTCTTCTTCTGCTTTTGTTCTTGGTTTTCCTTTATTTGTTTGTTTTTGTGGCATTTTGGGCACTTTTTACATTGCTTTTTAACTCACTAGCATTTCTCCCAACCCAAAGTCTCCATTGTATTTAGTCTTCGCTCCACTTAATACAACAGATTTTTTCTTATTATTTTTATTTTTATTTTTTTCTTCTTTTATTGTTGTTTTTTCTCTCCTTTTTTCTGTTTCCCTCTCATCCCTCTCATTATATCTCTTAGTCGACCATCACTTACAAGCAAATCATTTTATGCTTGTCTAAGATTTTCTCACTTTTTTTTTTTTTGTATTTAGTAGGTCCCTACTCCCTTTTTTGCCCCTTGAACTCTTCACCCCAAATCAGGCCTTCCATTATAGGCAGTTTTTGTTCCATTTAGCATAATATAATTCACAGGTCATCATGATATTTCCCTAAAAAGGTGAGAGGAGGGGAAGAGAAGAAAGAAAAAAGGGGGAAATAATAAATTATTACTTTTTTTTGTGGAGTGTTTTCCTTTTTTCTTTTTTTTTCTTTTCCTTTTTATTTTTTATTAATTCTAATTAACACTATCATCAAGACCACCTTCAGATGCCAATAAGAAAAAGGAAATTGAACATTATGGATACAAAAGACAGAGAGGTAACACAAATAGATGTGGAAAAATCTATGGAGAAAAGATTTAACATATTGGAAGCCTTGGAGCCAAATAACAGAGAATTTAAAATGGAAATCTTAAAAATACTCAGAGATATACAAGAAAACACAGAAAAGCAATTTAGGGAAATCAGAAAACAACTCAACGATCACAAAGAATATATTACCAAGGAAATTGAAACTATAAAAACAAATCAAACAGAAATGAAAAACTCAATTCAAGAGCTGAAAAATAAGGTAACAAACTTAGCTAATAGAACAGCCCAGATAGAAGACAGGATCAGTGAAATAGAAGACAAGCAACTTGAGGCACAACAGAGAGAAGAAGAAAGAGACTCAAAAATAATAAAAAACGAGAAAGCCCTACAGAAATTGTCTGACTCCATCAAAAAGAATAACATAAGAATAATAGGTATATCAGAGGGAGAAGAGAAAGAAAATGGAATGGAGAATATACTCAAACAAATAATAGATGAGAACTTCCCAAGCCTGTGGAAAGAATTAAAGCCTCAAATTCAAGAAGCAAACAGAACACCGAGTTTTCTTAACCCCAACAAACCCACTCCAAGGCACATCATAATGAAGATGACACAAACCAATGACAAAGAAAAAATTCTCAAGGCAGCCAGGGAAAAGAAGAATACAACATATAAAGGAAGGCCTATTAGATTATCATCAGATTTCTCAGCAGAAACTCTACAAGCTAGAAGATTGTGGACCCCAATATTTAAAGCCCTGAAAGAGAGGAACTTTCAGCCAAGAATACTATATCCATCAAAGTTATCCTTCAAGTACGAAGGAGATATAAAAATATTCACAAATACAGAAAAGATGAGAGCATTTATCATCAGAAAGCCCCCACTCCAGGAAATACTAAAGGGGGTTTTCCAACCAGATTCAAAGAACAAAAGAAAACATAACCACAAGTAACAGCTTCACCAAGTAAACAATAAAACCAAACTTAAACTGTGACAACAAAAGAAAAAAAAAGGGGAGAAAGGATGAAGATTAACAGTAGCAAAGGACGATGAAGCGCAGAAATACTCACAAGAAAGGGTACTACAATGAATATGGTAGGTACCCTTTTCATTACTTAATGGTAACCACCCTTGAAAAAACCACCACAAAAACACTTGACTTAAAAAAGGTAGCAACAGAGGAAAGAAGTATGGAATACAAACAAACAAAAACTAACGATAGAAAAACAAAAGAGAAGAATCAAACAAGATACAAAACTAACAGAAAGCAATTTATAAAATGGCAATAGGGAACCCACAAGTGTCAATAATTACACTAAATGTAAATGGATTAAACTTACCAATAAAAAGACACAGAGTAGCAGAATGGATTAAAAAAGAAAATCCAACTATATGCTGCCTACAAGAAACTCATCTAAGCAACAAGGATAAAAACAAATTCAAAGTGAAAGGCTGGAAAACAATATTCCAAGCAAACAACACCCAAAAAAAGCAGGTGTAGCAATACTCATATCGGATAATGCTGACTACAAGACAGGAAAAGTACTCAGAGACAAAAATGGTCATTTCATAATGATTAAGGGGACACTGAATCAAAAAGACATAACAATCCTTAATATATATGCACCAAACCAAGGAGCATCAAAATATATAAGACAGCTACTTATTGACCTTAAAACAAAAACTGACAAAAATACAATCATACTTGGAGACCTAAATACACCACTGACGGCTCTAGATCGGTCATCCAAACAGAGAATCAATAAAGATATAATGGCCTTAAATGAAATACTAGAGCATCTGGATATGATAGACATCTACAGGACACTTCATCCCAAAGCGACAGAGTATACATTTTTCTCTAGTGTACATGGAACATTCTCAAGAATTGACCATATGTTGGGCCACAAAGACAATATCAGCAAATTTAAAAAAATTGAAATTGTGCCAAGCATATGCTCTGATCATAAAGCCTTGAAACTAGAATTCAACTGTAAAAAAGAGGGGGAAAACCCACAAAATTGTGGAAACTAAACAACATACTTCTAAAAAATGAATAGGTCAAAGAAGAAATAAGCACAGAGATCAAAAGATATATACAGACAAATGAAAATGAAAATACGACATATCAGAATCTCTGGGATGCAGCAAAAGCAGTAATAAGAGGAAAGTTCATATCACTTTAGGCCTATATGAACAAACAAGAGAGAGCCGAAGTAAACCACTTAACTTCACACCTTAAGGAACTAGAAAAAGAAGAACAAAGACAACCCAAAAGCAGCCGAAGAAAGGAGATAATAAAAATCAGAGCAGAAATAAATGAAATAGAGAACAGAAAAACTATAGAAAAAATCAATAAAACAAGGAGCTGGTTCTTTGAAAAGATCAACAAAATCGACAAACCCTTGGAAAGACTCACCAAGGAAAAAAGACACAGGACTCAAATAAGTAAAATCCAAAATGAAAGAGGAGAGATCACCACAGACATCATAGATATACAAAGAATTATTGTAGAATACTATGAAAAACTATATGCCTCCAAATACAACAATCTAGAAGAAATGGATAAATTCCTAGAACAATACAACCTTCCTAAACTGAGTCATGAAGAAGCAGAAAGCCTAAACAGACCAATCAGCAGGGAGGAAATAGAAAAAACTATTAAAAACCTCCCCAAAAATAAAAGTCCAGGTCCAGATGGTTATACTAGTGAATTCTATCAAACATTCAAAGAAGACTTGGTTCCTATTCTACTCAAAGTCTTCCAAAAAATTGAAGAAGAAGCAATACTTCCAAACACATTTTATGAGGCCAACATAACCCTCATACCAAAACCTGGCAAGGATGGCACAAAAAAAGAAAACTACAGACCAATATCTCTAATGAATACAGATGCTAAAATACTAAACAAAATACTGGCAAATCGAATACAACAACATATTAAAAAAATAATACATCATGATCAAGTGGGATTCATCCCAGAATCTCAAGGATGGTTCAACATATGTAAAACGGTTAACGTAATACACCATATCAACAAAACAAAGAACAAAAACCACATGATCTTATCAATAGACGCAGAAAAGGCTTTCGATAAAATACAACACAATTTTATGTTTAAGACTCAACAAAATGGGTATAGAAGGAAAATATCTCAACATAATAAAGGCCATATATGATAAACCATCAGCCAACATCATATTAAATGGCGTAAAACTGAGGACTTTCCACCTTAAATCAGGAACACGACAGGGGTGTCCACTCTCTCCACTCTTATTTAACGTGGTGCTAGAAGTTCTGGCCAGAGCAATCAGACAAGACAAAGAAATAAAAGGCATCCATATCGGAAAAGAAGAAGTAAAGGTATCACTTTTTGCTGATGATATGATCCTATACATCGAAAACCCAAAGGACTCCACAAAAAGATTACTAGAAACAATAAACCAATACAGTAAGGTCGCAGGATACAAAATTAACATACAGAAGTCCATAGCCTTTCTATATTCCAACAATAAAATATTAGAAAACGAACTCAAAAAAATAATCCCCTTCACGATTGCAACAAAAAAAATAAAATACCTAGGAATAAATATAACAAAGAATGTAAAGGACCTATATAAAGAAAACTACAAGGCATTGCTAAGAGAAATAGAAAAAGACACAATGAGATGGAAAAATATTCCTTGTTCTTGGATAGGAAGAATAAATATAATTAAAATGGCCATATTACCCAAAGTAATATATTAATTTAATGCAATTCCTATGAGATTTTTTAAAGAAATGGAACAAAAAATCATCAGATTTAAAAGGAACTATAAAAAACCCCGAATAGCCAAAGCAATCCTAAAGAAAAAGAATGAAGCTGGGGGCATTACAATACCTGACTTTAAACTATATTATAGGGCCACAATAATCAAAACTGCATGGTATTGGCAGAAAAATAGACACTCAGACCAATGGAACAGAATAGAAAGCCCAGAAATAAGACCACATATATATGGTCAAATAATCTTTGATAAAGGGGCCAACAACACACAATGGAGAAAAGAAAGCCTCTTCAACAAATGGTGTTGGGAAAACTGGAAAGTCACATGCAAAAGAATAAAACTCGACTACAGCCTGTCCCCGTGTACTAAAATTAATTCAAAATGGATCAAAGACCTAAATATAAGATCTGAAACAATAAAGTACATAGAAGAAGACATAGGTACTAAACTCATGGATCTGGGTTTTAAAGAATATTTTATGAACTTGACTCCAATGGCAAGAGAAGTGAAGGCAAAGATAAATGAATGGGACTACATCAGAATTAAAAGTTTTTGCTCAGCAAGAGAAACTGATATCAAAATAAACAGACAGCCAACTAAATGGGAACTAATATTTTCAAACAACAGCTCAGATAAGGGCCTAATATCCAAAATTTACAAAGAACTCATAAAACTCAACAAAAAACAAACAAACAATCCAATAAAAAAATGGGAAGAGGACAAGAACAGACACTTCTCCCAGGAAGAAATACAAATGGCCAACAGATATATGAAAAGATGCTCAGCTTTATTAGTTATTAGAGAAATGCAAATCAAAACTACAATGAGATACCACCTCACACCTGTTCGATTAGCTATAATTAGCAAGACAGGTAATAGCAAATGTTGGAGAGGCTGTGGAGAAAAAGGAACCCTCATCCACTGTTGGTGGGAATGTAAAGTAGTACAACCACTATGGAGGAAAGTATGGTGGTTCCTCAAAAAACTGAAAATAGAACTACCTTATGACCCAGCAATCCCTCTACTGGGTATATACCCCAAAACCTCAGAATCATTGATACGTAAAGACACATGTAGCCCCATGTTCATAGCAGCACTGTTCACAGTGGCCAAGACTTGGAAACAACCGAAAAGCCCTTCAATAGAAGATTGGATAAAGAAGATGTGGCACATATACACTATGGAATTCTACTCAGCCATAAGAAATGATGACATTAGATCATTTATAGCAAAATGGTGGGATCTTGATAACATTATACGGAGTGAAATAAGTAAATCAGAAAAAAACAAGAACTACATGATTCCATACATTGGTGGAACATAAAAACGAGACTAAGAGACATGGACAAGAGTGTGGTGGTTACCAGGGTTGGGGGGAGGGAGGGCGCAGGAGGGAGGGAGGGAGAGATTTAGGGGGAGGGGGAGGGGCACAGAGAAAACTAGATAGAGGGTGACGGAGGACAATCTGACTCTGGGCGAGGGGTATGCAACATAATTTAATGACAAGATAACCTAGACATGTTTTCTTTGAATATATGTACCCTGAATTATTAATGTCATCCCATTAACATTAATAAAAATTAAAAAAAATATATGGGATGCCCTGGCATGGGCATGACCTTGGGCAAATTAGCGCTCTGTAGCTGAAGCCAACCTTAAAAGAGCTGATAGCTGATCTTTCCTGAAGGAGGATATGGGTGGGATATTTCCATATCTGCACAGATTACAGCAGTTTATATTAAATAGAAAGATTCTAAGACCAAATAATTCCTTTAGTCTTACTGATAAGGCTGTCTGGACAATTTGAAGATGTCTCTAGTTTTTATATCTTACTAAAATTGCTCTAAATTGATGTGAAAATAATTAAATGATAGTATGAGACACTGTAGGATATACTGAAGGTGCTGTTATGAAATATCAAACCTTGCCTTTTCTTTCCATGAATTTTGAATTCATGTGGTGGTGGGAGAAAATATATACTAAAGAGAAAATTAAGCAGAGGAATAAGTAAGCTATTTAAATATTAAAATTGCTCTAAATAAAATAGAGGAATATAAAGTAACTTTAGAGATATTTATTAGGTCTACGGTCAGAAAGGTGTTTTTTTGGTTGAGAAAGTATCAGTCATGTAAAATTAGATCAATAGGCTATTACAAGGTAGAAGAAACAGCAGATGCAAAGGCCCTAAGGTAGCATAAGATTTGGGCATTTAATTAATACGAAGTCAGGCAATGTTACAAGTTGCAGTGAATATGCTAGCCATGGCTCAAAATGAGGAGGGACAGATATACCTAGTAGATCATACAGAGTGCCATATGTCATTAAAAAATGTTTGCTGTCTTGAAAATTTGAACTAGGTAACTAAAAGAATGGATCCCCTTGCAGTGGGAACAATACAAAGGTAACATTAAGAAGGAACATAATGAAATAAGTAGAGAATTCTAGTTACCACAGGAAGACGAATGTATAGACAACACAGAGAATAAAGAACACCATGAACAAGAAGATATGTGCCCATGGAGAAAACAGAATTAATAGTGAGTCCCTAAATCTGTACTACATCCTTTAATGTTTATAGTTCTAACTGTAATCTTCATATGTCTTTAGCAGGATAAATCTGAGATTTCTTATCATATGTAGAGAAGTACAGGTTTAATCCAGGAGGGAGAATTTTAACATTTAGAGAGTTAGTGCAGAAAAAGGAAGAATCAGCAGAAAAGACAATACCAATCAGAAGAAAAAGGAAATAACACTGGAAAAATGTTTTATCTTAGAAAAGAAAAAAAAATTCCTTGAAATAAGAATGACCTAAATTGAAAGTATAAATCCTTATAGTATTCTAACATAAGGGGAGAGAAAATCTAAAGTCAGCAGAAGCATCTTTTGTAGAAGATGAGATGAGAAATTGATGGAAGATACTAAAGAATGGAATGTATATATCATAACCAGATTGCTGAACATCTTCAGCATTCATCAAACACAAAAGACTCATAGATTATTAAAATGCTGCAAAGAAAACTTTTAAAGGCATCTTAAATTTAATCTCTTATTCAGTATGTGAGTGCAGTCAGTGGAAGAAAGAGTATCAAATATTTAATGGTTGTGAACTCTATGCCAGGTATTTTGCATAGCATAGGGCGCAGGATAACATAGAATCCATAACCAGACAGCCTGGATTCAAAGGTCAGTTCTCTCAGTAACTAGTCTATGATTTTGGGCAATTTAAATAATCTCTCAGTTTCCTTACTATAAATTGGAGATAAAAGTGATATTCACTGTATCATGTTGCTCAGAGATTGAAGCATGCTTCATAAGTACTTCCACAAGGGTTATTATTACTCTATTATTTAATCTGTATAGTAACCTTATTAGATGAGTAGTATCTCTCTATTTTACTGATGACACAGGAATGAAATTCAAGGAAGTGATTTTGAAAGATCTACCATTGACATACCATAGAACAAAGTTTTAAATCAGAGTCTTTGCATTACAAAACTGAGTCTTCTCATTCTGATTTGCAGCCTAAGAAAAACATCGTTTCTCCAAGTCATACTGGCACATGAGGTGGCTATATATACTATCAATGAAACTTGTAGTTCATGGCCAGGTGGATCAGTGGAAAAGCATCATCTCAGTGCACTCAGGTTCACGTTTGATCCCTGGTCAGGGTACATAGAAGAAGCAGTCAATGAGTGCACAACTAAAAAAATAAGCTGAAACAACTAAGTGGAACAAGGAGTTGATGCTTCTCTCTCTATCTTTCTCTCTATTCTTTCCCCTCTCTGTCTCTCAAATCAAAGGAAAAAAATTCTTAAATAAACTTATATATTAACAGTTTTCTCATCCAATAATAGCTAACAATAATTTCTCTGGCAAACAATTCTAAATACAGTGAAATGAAATGATTATTTTTCTAAACAACCATTATGTGTAGAGCTGTACTGGAGGAAGAGGATACAAGGCAATAGCTAACAGGGGTCCCCAAACTTTTTACACAGGGGGCCAGTTCACTGTCCCTCAGACCGTTGGAGGGCTGCCACATACAGTGCTCCTCTCACTGACCATCAATTGAAGAGGTGCCCCTTCCAGAAGTGTGGCAGGGGGCCAGATAAATGACCTCAGGAGGCCACATGCTGCCTGCGGGCCGTAGTTTGGGGACGCCTGAATGTGGTCCCCTTTGATTCAATTTCAAAGCAAAACTGAAGTGTGGAGGAGCACTGTTCACTCTCAATGACACCCTTGGAATAAATTCGTTATAATTCATAGTCTGTTCCATTAGCCTTCAAAGTATGGAAATAAAACTTTTGTAGCAACACAGTTCTACTTCTCAGGGGGAAAAGGAAAGTGATAAAGATATGGAAACATATAGAAAGCATTTCTAATCCTCAAGGGAAACTTTTCTAAAACATTAACACTAGTTTGACCAGACTTCTTTTTAGCAACAGAACAAATATAAGGGAGAGATAATTCTAGTTTTATAAATTGTACACTATCCTCCAGCTATTCCTAGCAATGCCCATTCTTCAGCAGAAAGAAATTACCTTTCAACTTTACTAAAGAACTGAAAAACTAAATAGATGCTTATGTTTTTGTCTTGTGTTTAATTTTATATATTGGATTTTAAGAAGAACACTCTTTTTTTTTTTTTTTTTTTGTATTCTTCTGATGCTAGAAACGGGGAGGCAGTCAGACAGACTCCCGCATGCGCCCGACCGGGATCCACTGGGCACGCCCACCAGGGGACGATGCTCTGCCCATCTGGGGCATCGCTCTGTTGCAACCAGAGCCACTCTAGCACCTGAGGCAGAGGCCATGAAGCCATCTCCAGCACCCGGGTCATTTTGCTCCAATGGAGCCTCCGCTGCGGGAGGGGAAGAGAGAGACAGAGAGGAAGAAGAGGGGGAGGGATGGAGAAGCAGATGGGCGCTTCTCCTGTGTGCCCTGGCCGGGAATCAAACCCGGGACTTCCGCACGCCAGGCCGACGCTCTACCACTGAGCCAACCGGCCAGGGCCCAAGAAGAACACTCTTTTGATAAAGGAGCTCAAACATAAGCCAATAATCAGAAACTTCCTGTGTTTTTACGTCAGACATTGAACTTGGAGCAATTTGTGGGTTGAATATCAACCTAGCCTCCACATCTTCACAAGAGTTGCCATGTACTGGACTGGCTCCCTTTAAAGACAGTTGGAGCTTTTTCGCTGAAGAACTTTCTTTAGAAAGTCAAGAATAAATGAATCTGAAAAAGTTTTTGTTAAGGGACTGCAGAAGGAACATCACTTTTGAAAAAAGAGGAATGTCAATAATTAGTTTTCTAATGACATTGATTGAGAATTAGGTACAGATAAAATTCAAAGCAAAAAATAAAAATTAAAGAATAAAATAATATATTAGCCATTAATTTTCCACAAAACAATAATGATCTTTTATGTGAAATGCAAAATGATGGTAGGAATTTTAGCAAAATAAAAAAATTAGCATCTGACATCAAAGTCTTACTAGGTAACTGGTTGTTCCAGCAAGACAATAAAAAGTAAGAGACATATACATTCATTCATCTTTCACCAATCATTATTAAAATCACACACACACATGCAATATTATTTTCCTCACAAAGACAGGAATTAAAGAACTATTCGAGTCTGAATACTTTTATTTTTGGGGTGCATGCTATATGAATAGAAAGTGGCTCATAGGGATTGAAATGTATTAAATACTATACAAAATCCTGTGTATTTTAAACATACTTTCTTACTTTTTATGCATAGAAAATGTGATAAGAAGGCAAGCCGGTGCCTTCTAAAACATGAGTTGTTATTAAACCTGACATTATTTGAATATGTGGTACAGATAAATCTACAAATTAAAGCCCCACCTGTAAAAAAGCATACTTTTATTTTGAGATGTTTCTCCGCTGTTTTTAAGTCTTAAGTACACAAAAATTTCCTAGAGAAACCAGATTTCTTTCAGTAGCCCAAAGGTAAGATCCTTGATAAATGGCAACAGTATTATTAATTAGCACTAAACATTCTAAATGGTTTAACCTTTAACTACTTCTGAAGGAGTTAATCTTTTCTAGCTGCTATTTTAGTCTGTAATTAGTAGAAAAAAATCAATGCACATGGCCATCAATGCTGCATGATACACAGAAGATTGAATTTGGATAGAAGATACCTCAGAAAAGTTTCCTTTTTTTTTAAACCATAGTTTCTAGATTTAGATCCACAAATAGATTAAGTAGCTCCCATCCCCTTTTCAGTTCTTGACAAGCAAAGTGTCTAGGGGAAAATCACTGAGAATTCAGGGAAGGCTAATGAGCAGAAATATTATCAAAAGCTGTTGCATGCATGTCTGCAGACCCTTCCAAGGTCCATTACTCCTCCAGGGAAGAACTGGGGATTAATTCTCATCACTTCTATAGCATTAATTTATGAGCCAACAGGGAAAGTAAAAAGATGACTTCCAGCAAAAGCAGCCAGAATGAAGAAACAGAAATTATTTATATATTAAAATAATTCTAATTTTTTTATAACTATTAACAATGGTGCAATTGAAAAGAAAGAGGAAAAAAAGATTACAGGTTTGTCTACTAACGCTTTCAATTTTGTTATACTGGCAGTTGTGGATTGAGGATGTTCAGTTCACTGCCAGAGAGATAAAATTGTGAGGGTAACAGCAGTTAAGGTCTACTAGGGGCTAGGAACTTTATCATTGCCTTGAATTCTCACAACCACCTTGCAAAAGAAGTGTTATTTTCCCTCAATCTGTAAATGAGCACACTGAAATGCAGATGAGGTCAGAGGAGAAAAAAGAAGTTATGCCTTTATTCATTCAGTATACAGCTTTGAGTGCTTACAGAGGGTCATGCATCATTCTAGGTTCTGGGGATAAAATTGTGAACAAAACACACAAGCTTGCATTTGAGGGCATGTATGTGGGGTGGTGAGGAATATAAACAAATTAAATAAGTAAAATTTAGTATTGAAGTAATGTTAAGAGCTATGGAAATGTTAATGCATTAAAAAAATAGAATCAGGAAGTGTCAGGGTGGTTAAGATAGGTATTATTTATAAGACAGCTTTGAGTAGGGTTGTAAGAAATAGAATAGGAGGCCCTGGCCAGTTGCTTCAGCCATAGAGGATCAACCCAGCATATGGCAATCCCAGGTTTGATTACAGTAGAGGAAATCATCTGCTTCTCCCTTCCTCTCTCACTCTCTCTTCCCCTCCTGCAGCCATGGTTCAATTGGTTCAATTGCACATGGGTGAAGTGGAGCCTCCCCCTCAGGTGCTAAAAAATAACTCAGTTGTTAGCATGGTCCAGATGGGAAGATCAGCCATGGCTTGATTGTAGCTAGTTGGCCGCGGGCACTGAGGATGGGTCCATGGCCTCCACCTCAGGCACTATAAAGTGGCATTGCCTCCTAGTGGACTTGCCAAGTGGATCCTGGTTGGGGCACATGCAGGAGTCTGCCTCTGCTTCCCCTTCTCTCTCTCTCTCTCTCTCTCTCTCTCTCACACACACACACACACACACACACACACACACACAAAAGCTTCTTTATTTAAGCAAACAAAAATACAGGTAGGTGATGATGCTAATTGATTAATAAATAGATTGATAGATATAAACAGTAGCATGAGAGAAGTAAATCAGAACTTTAATATATTGGATAGTAGCAGAAAATTGCATACATTTTCAAAAGGCTTTAAACTAAAAAAGTGGCAAACTCATACTATGGAAAAATCAGGATTCAATCTGAAATGATGTACTCTGTCTAACATGGTACTTTTATAGGAAAATTGCTTCAGGTGAGAATGCAGAACATCGCATGTAGAAATGCATGGTCAGCTTCTTTAAGTTCCTTTCTGGGACCAAAAAAGAGGTCAACACAATTTTTAGGCTGTGCTAATAGAACAAGAATGTGCAGAATGTAGGAGGCAACACTTTTGCTCAAGTCTGCATTGATCACTGGAGGACATGTCAAATCAAGAGATCACAGCTTGCTTCCAAATCATCAAGGTAGACTTTATATAGAGCACCAACATGGCTAGAGAAATAACTATAATGCGAGGACTGACTAACTGAATGGGAGAAGAAAAGAGTAAGTAAATAGAATAAGTGATAAGTTGAAGGACCCAAAAATCTTCCCTGGATGAGAAAAAAAAAATTCTTATCTTGATTGGCCTTAGAAGAATTTGAACTAAATTAGATGTAGGTAACAGAGAAATCGATTTTTGCTTTAATATAGTAAAAGGAAGATCTTCATAATAATCAGAGTTTTCCAACAATGTACCTTTTTATAAAAACCACCCACTTTTGTAGTGCTAGTCAACCTGGTCCCTACCGCCCACTAGTGTGCGTTCTAGCTGTTATGGTAGGCAGTAGTGGAGCAACCAAACGGCGCCATGATTGGCCCACCATGAAAGCTGGAATGTCCAGTAGTGGACGGTAGTGAACAGGTTGACCAGCACTGCAAAAGTGGGCGGTTTTTATAAAAAGGTTGACTATCCCTTATAGATTACTCAGTAACTAAAGATACTGAATCTGGATAAGCATTTGGAAAAGATATTTGTTAATCAGGGTTTCTAAGACTATGATGCATACACATCACCAAGGGATTTTTTTTAATGATTCTGAAAAAGTATGTGAGGACAAGGGTGTGATTAATAATCTAGGTAATGCTCATGTTTCTGATCCATTACTCACTCTTCAAATAGCCAGCTTTTAGTGTAATAAAAGGCACATCTTTGTAGCTTGAAAAGGTAATCTAAATATTCTTTGATACCTTTGCTTTTATTACATGTTGCTGAGCATGCTGTGAATAAAACTGTTGTCTAGTTAAAACTACCTCCTTTGTCCTGACAGAAGATCTTTTGAGGGGTCAGCCTGGGAAAGTGACATAATTTGTCTACAGAGGAGGGTACCTTGAACGTAGTACGTCTTAACACACTGCTACAAAATTTCTGCTTCCTATACTGAGGTTTAAAATAAAAAAAAAGAGGGGGATGTTAATAGAGGTTCTTTTCCTGCTACCTTTTAGTGGTATTATTTTATTTTGCATTCGTCCTTCATTGTCTTCCTTAATATTCTTGGAAGTAAATCCTTATACTGATATATCTGCATTAGATACATGCTAAATTATTAGATGGATTTTGGAAAATTGAGTATGGAAGCTCAAATGCTCAAAGACTTTTAACATCTGAAGTGTTTAGTTGGGATTTTTTAGTATGTTTCCTTTTATGGCCCAGCTATAAAGAAGATGAATTAAAACCTTTATGGCTTGGCTATGAATGACAGTTGACTTGTACAAATCTTCTGAATAGGATTGTTTGAGGAAGATTCTGAACATTAATTTATGTATAATTAAATCTTTCCATTACTTCAAAGAAATAAGCGTTTGTTTTTCCTCTACATGATTGATTTTAGCTGATTATTTTACTTTCACAAAAGGAATATTAAGGGATAAAAGAGTGAACATTTTAAAATAGTTTCTGAACCTGTCATAAAATAGACATAACAACCAATTATTCTTTTTTTTATTTTAAAGCTTCAAGTAATTGTAGGGAAAAGCTATTATTTTGATAGTACCATTTTCAACTGTTTGTATTAGCATTCAAGCTATGAATTCCAGTCACCTTCAAAAAAAATAGAAACTATACCATCATTTCAGAAAGTGAAAAGAAGAAATATTTTAAAACTTTTAGAAAGATTCTAGTTCTGGCAAAGATTTCCAAGATATCTACTATTTAATAACAAAATGATAAAGCACATTAATTGGCTTCTTCTCAATTACATATAAATCATGATAAATTGGAGCAAGAAACTAAGCTCCAGGCTTTGTGATCAGAATAATGGAAAGCATTCTACTGGATTTGGAATGATATAAAGGATATTTGATATGGCAGCATTTAGGTGACAATTAAACTTGATGTACCCTGTTAGTGAAAAATGAAATGATACTAACTCTGGGTTCAGATGTCAGTCAATAAAATAAAATCCTGGTAAATAAATAGAATTGCATTATCTTATCTATTTCTTGGCCTATTTCAGGAGGAGAATGTCACAAAACCATTGCAGAAGATCAATCGTGGAACAGGCCTGTAAATCAAAAGCACACAGTGGTTTCTCAAAATCAGATTCTGAATCAGAGACTTAAGCATTTAGGTCTGGGAAAATATAGTATAATGGTTAAAAGATTAAAGTATTAAAAATAACTATAGCTACAATAATTTATTAATGGATATGCAATGTGAAAAAGATATTAATTGTGACATAAAGTGAGATGGAGAAGTAGAAGTGTAGAGTTTTTGTATGTGACTGCATATATGATATGAAAATCAGCTTAAAACAGCGATTTTCAACCAGTGTGCTGCAAGAGTTTATAAAACATTTAGTACCTGACTATTTAGTCAGGGGCATGAACTTCTTTTCCTTTAGATTGCCAAATAAAAAAAAATGACAACAGTAAAAAAAACAAAACAAAAAGAAACAAGCTGTAAAGGGTAAATATCTAAAAAAACAAATGAGTACCTTCCTAACATAAATTTATATATATTTTTGTATTAAAATAATTAATGTACTTGTATATAATGTTAAATATAATATAATTTATATTTATACACATATGCACATGTATATACATATAAATACTATACCGTATACTGTATATATGTATATACTATGTACGTACATATCTACTTACATATAAATACTTATGTGCAGTATGTTTATAAGTATGTGTATACATGTATATATGTGTGCATATATCTATTTGTATATATACACATCATTGCATGTGTATACCTACACATATTATATATATATATATATGTGGTTATATGTGGGTATATATGATGACAGCAGAATTTTTAATATAAAAACTTTAATTAAAAAATTTAAAAAGCAGAACATGAAGATCAGGTAAATTGGTACCTAATGCCACTATAATCTGTAAGGGGAAGCCACACTCCTTGCTTTAAATTATATATGTTGGGATCAAAGACAACGATGACACACTTAAACATCAGTTTTATTCTAAGAGTCTTCACTTTACAAAGAAAAAAATGTTATGTAGAAAATGCTTCTCTATACTGAAGATCTTTAGAAATACGATGGTTAGAATTTTCCATAAGATTAAGTGTAACTTGATTGCAATTTCATGTGACTTCTTTCTGCTAGTTTTTTATTCGCTTCTTAAAAAGCACAGAGATGTCACAAAAGATTCTAATGAGATCAAAGTGCTTGGTTTGTTAACTGTATAGGTTTTTGCAATTTCTATGCTGTCAAATCCATTTACTTTTTTAATGAGGTTTGTGCCTCTTTTTGGAATGCTATCTATCTTTGCCTCAAAAATATACTATTAGCCTGTGCAGGCGATGGCACAGTGGATAGAGTGTTGGACTGGGACGTGGAGGACACAGGTTCAAAACCCCGAGGTCTCCAGCATGAGCACAGGCTCATCTGGTTTGAGCAAGGATCACCAGCTTGAGCCCAAGGTCGCTGGCTTGAGTAAGTGGTCACTCGGTCTCCAGTAGCCCCCTGGTCAAGGCACATATGAGAAAGCAATCAATGAATTACTAAGGTGCCACAAGAAGAATTGATGCTTCTCATCTCTCTCCCTGCCTGTCTGTCCCTATCTGTCCCTCTCTCTGACTCTCTCTGTTTCTGTCACATACACAAAAAGAGAATACATTATTATATTCATTATTTTCTAACAATATTTCAATTTTGGATATTTAATTAATGCATACGTGTTTGTATTTTTATATAAAGAAGATAGTTTAATTCTAAATAGATGCATTAGAATCATTTTCTTGCAGTTAGTTCTCATTCATTATTCTGAGGCAGAGAGTTGGAGCTCCTTTTTCTGTCTTACCTCTAGTTTTACTCTTAAATTATTTTATACATTCAAATTTAGTATTTAGATTACCTCCACTTATTAAGAGATGTATAATTTGGAATCTCCAGCTTTAAGTAGCAATTTTGTTTGTTTGTTTTATTTCTTGGACAGTGTTCATTACAACTCTCTCTTTTAAGAGCATCTTCTACACATTGATTTTCTTCTAAGTATCCATCCTCCCCTTCCTAACCTTCTACTGCATTCAGTTTTATTGCCTCTCTCAAGGTCACCATCACTTAGAAATAGATTTGTTGTAGTCCATACTACCAGATTTTTTTTTAATAATTTTATTTTTAATGGGGCGACATCAATAAATCAGGATACATATATTCAAAGATAACAAGTCCAGGTTATCTTGTTGTTCACTTATGTTGAATACCCATCACCCAAAGTCAGATTGTCCTCTGTCACCTTCTATCTAGTTTTCTTTGTGCCCCTCCCCCTCCCCCTTTCCCTCTCCCTCTCCCCCCTCCTCCCGTAACCACCACACTCTTATCAATGTCTCTTAGTTTCACTTTTATGTCCCACCTACGTATGGAATAATGCAGTTCCTGGTTTTTTCTGATTTACTTATTTCACTTCGTATAATGTTATCAAGATCCACCATTTAGCTGTAAATGATCCGATGTCATCATTTCTTATGGCTGAGTAGTATTCCATAGTGTATATGTGCCACATCTTCTTTATCCAGTCATCTATTGATGGGCTTTTTGGTTGTTTCCATGTCCTGACCACTGTGAACAATGTTGCAATGAACATGGGGTTGCATGTGTCTTTACGTATCAATGTTTCTGAGTTTTGGGGGTATATACCCAGTAGAGGGATTGCTGGGTCATAAGGTAGTTCTATTTTCAGTTTTTTGAGGAACCACCATACTTTCTTCCATAATGGTTGTACTACTTTACATTCCCACCAACAGTGGATGAGGGTTCCTTTTTCTCCACAGCCTCTCCAACATTTGCTATTACCTGTCTTGCTAATAATAGCTAATCTAACAGGTGTGAGGTGGTATCTCATTGCAGTTTTGATTTGCATTTCTCTAATAACTAAAGAAGAGGAGCATCTTTTCATATATCTATTGGCCATTTGTATTTCTTCCTGGGAGAACTGTCTGTTCATGTCCTCTTCCCATTTTTTATTGGATTGTTTGTTTGTTTGTTGTTGAGTTTTATGAGTTCTTTGTATATTTTGGATATTAGGCCTTTATCTGAGCTGTTGTTTGAAAATATCATTTCCTACTTAGTTGGCTGTCTGTTTATTTTGTTATCAGTTTCTCTTGCTGAGCAAAAACTTCTGAGTCTGATGTAGTCCCATTCATTAATTTTTGCCTTCACTTCTCTTGCCATTGGAGTCAAATTCATAAAATGCTCTTTAAAACCCAGGTCCATGAGTTGAGTACCTATGTCTTCTTCTATGTACTTAATTGTTTCAGGTCTTATGTTTAGATCTTTGATCCATTTTGAGTTAATTTTAGTACAGGGGGAGAGACTGTAGTCCAGTTTCATTCTTTTGCATGTGGCTTTCCAGTTTTCCCAGCACCATTTATTGAAGAGGCTTTCTTTTCTCCATTGTGTGTTGTTGGCCCCTTTATCAAAAATTATTTGACTATATATATGTGGTTTTATTTCTGGGTTTTCCATACTACCAGAATTTTTAACCTAGAAATTTGAATTTTCAAGGGTGAAATTAAATTAAAAACTGAGGGATAAGTCCCATTCCCCTTGTGCAAGCTTGAAGATGCTTTCCTTAACTACATCTATCCAGATTTCTGAACCTGCTCCAATATATCTCTTTGATGCCAGAATATTCAGTTTTTCCTTTGATTGTTAGGATGCCCTCATTTTATTTCCTTCCAAGACACCTCCCTTTCAGATAAATTAGTCTTTTTCTTTTGTTTGCAACCAAATAATTTTCATAAGTATATAAGACATGAAAGCTCTTTGTGGATTGCTAATCGTCTTTAGTTCTTACTGTAATTTTTTTCACAATGAGTGTAATTGAAATTGCTACTCATCCCCTGACAACTATTTATAATGTCTTTCTCAGTAATAGAAATCTGGACATTTAACTAGCCAGATGGCTTTATATGTATAGCTATCTATGACTAAGTTTTAGTTAAAAGAATGCAAGAGTCTTTAGTATGTACAACAATAGATAAAGATCCTTAAAATAAAGGTATTACTGGCTGAATTGCATCCACCCTTCCAAATTCATATGTTGAAAATCTTATTCTTACCATCTCAGACTATAAGCATATTTGAAAATAGGATTAAAAAATAATTAAGACAACATGAGGTTTTTCATGGTGGGCTCTAATCCAATTTAACTAGTATCATAATGGAGATTAGTTGAATTTAAACAAAATTATGCAAATTCTTGGTGCACAATTCTACAACACATTTTCTGTGCACTATATTGTATGTTTACCTCCCCAAGTCAAGTCTCTGTTTACTACCACTTATTTTCCCGCTATGCATACCTAATATGCCTTACCCAAAATAAGGCCACAAACACCATTCATTAACTTATCACTTAATTAACAAATAAATTCAATTAAAAAAAGGAAGAGGAGATTAGTACATAAATGCATAGGGAGGAACATCCATTTGAAGACAAAGGAAGAAGACAGCCATCTACAAGCTAAGGAGAGAGACCTCAGAATGAAATCAACCCTGCCAATGCCCTGATCTTGGACTTCTAGCCTCCACAATCATAAGAAAATAAATTTCTGTTGTAAAGCCAGTCAGACTGTGGTGTTTTGTTATGGCAGTTCCAGCACATTGACACAAAGAGGTGTGTCTTTTGTGAATTTCTCATTCGTATTTTCTGAAATGTAGAAGCAATGGCTAGAGTTTGTACAAACTTCCTGAATCGTAAGGTAGTAGCCACATAAACAGAACCCATAGGGAAGAAGAATGATGGTATAATGGATTTATGCTTATCTGTCACTTTTTTCATGATAGTGAAATAAAACTATGTTGTTCAAGGTATTGTTATTTTTTTTAGTCACTTTTATGATTGCCCTAACCTAGTGTTAAGTTGAGCTGAACATAAGTTAATATAGAGATACTCATTTCTTCATTCTAACAGAGAGATAATATAAACTATAAAATATAATTATAATTTTCTTTATCATATGCCTTACCTAAAAGAAGGCCATGAACTCTACCCATTAACTTCTCAATTAACAAGTCTTAATATTCTAATTTTCTCTAAATTTAACACTGTGCTATTCCTCAAAATTTTTGTGCTGTCAAATATTTCAAATTACCTGACTGTTTCCAGGGAATGCTGAAAAGTCACAGTGATAATGAAGACAGTGGGAAACGTGTGTTGAGTTGAGGCGATCACAAGCAGGGGAACTGCTGACAGCCCTCCTCATGACTGAGTATGATGAAAGGAATGTCCCCCAGTGCCGATCGAAGAGCATTTCCATGAGCACAAGTGTGCGAGCCTGTGGATCAAATGACCCAGGCTTTCATCTCTAGCTTCCTCAGAAGTGTGATCAATGGACAACAAATGGAGGTCAAACTACAGAACCAGCTATGTGTTTCAACTAAACCAAAAGCTCAATTTTACAATCTGTATGGAGAGAGGGCACTTATTTTTCTAAATCTAGAAATCAGAATTAAGCCATCCTAAGCTCATCTGTTTAAATGATGATTTATCAGCAATGTAGTTTCAACTGATAATTTTCTTCATTTTATCCTGATGAATATGCACTCACAAGTGAACAAATCTGGTTACTGAGAAGGCAATGGATGGAAGGCAGTGGCAACAGGGTACAGATTGGAAACTAGAAATAGGTTAGTTTTCTGATTTGTGGAGATTCAGAGCCACATTCCAGGCTTCGTCTTCTTCTTTTTTTTTTATTTTTAATTTTCTCGGTTTTTATTTTATTTTTTTATTTATTCATTTTTAGAGAGGAGAAAGACAGAGAAGGAGAGAGAGGAGAGAGAGACAGAGAGAGAGAAGGGGGAGGAGCTGGAAGCATCAACTCCCATATGTGCCGTGACCAGGCAAGCCCAGGGTTTCGAACCAGCGACCTCAGCATTTTCTGGTCGACGCTTTATCCACTGCGCCACCACAGGTCAGGCCAGGCTTCGTCTTCTTAACCCTAATGCAATGCCTAAAACCCCATCCCGCTCTGGAAACTGATTCTAAGATTTGTATCAGGGAGGAGTCCTGCAAAAGTGAATTGAGGAGGCAAAAATCATCTCAAAGTTCCTGGAAGAGAAAACTGTTAAAAATACATAGTTCTCAACTAACTTGTACTTTTTTTTCTATCATCTCATAGACTTTATCACACATAGAGAGAAAAAGTGAAGTACTGGGAAGTAGACATTGGCAAGCCACAATGAATGAAGGTTTAGCGTTTATAGATAGAAAAGAAGAAATACAAATATGGCAAACAAACAAAGCCTTCCACTGAGTGATTCAATCAAAATTAGGAACATATACAGACATACCACTTACTTACATACTAGCTTATGGGCAAACTATATGAGAGGAATGAAAAAAAATCACTGCATACCATGATTTTTGAGGCATCACTGATTTTCAGACCAGAGAAAATTAAAAACAAGTAATTATCAAATCATCTTAAACATTATACAACTATTAGTTTACAAACAATGTAAATAACTAACTATATTGTCATGGGTGATTATTCCATTGATCTGTCTTGCCCACCTGTATGTGCCTTAGATGGAACATCTCATAAGTTATGTCCTGGCTTTAGATGATCTCCCTTTGACTCTCACTGTGACATATTTATATTTTCTGAAATAAAATATTCTCTCTTTTTTCTTTCCCTTTAGGATATTACTGATCATTTTTTATTTCCATTCAATGCTCCTTACTTGATTAAAACAAAAGATTCAAGTATCATAAAGTGATTTAAAAATACAACAACTAAGAAACATGGTTTACACAATGAACAAATTGGAAAAATTGTCTTTACACTCCTGTTTTCAAAGACTTTTGTTTCAGTATAATTGGGACTCATGATACAAGAAGGGATTTATGATCTTGGCTGTGAGATTACTGGCAGCTACCATGAGAAATGTACAAAGTAGTTCTTATTCAACTTGAAAAGTACCATTATCTCCACAAAATAATGATCCTAGAACACCATGCACACACAGGTTTCTCATGAGAGTATTCTCTCAAAATGAGGGAAAACATCCTTATATTGGAGACAAAAGTAAATATGATTGATATTAGTAAAATTGTTTAACACATATTAAATGTTTAACATGTTTTGTGTGTTATGAGTACGACCTCAAGTAATTATCACAACTCTATCAGGTAGGTACTGTAATCATCCTCATTTTATATATGAGATATTGAGGAATAATGATCTTTTGTCCAAGGTTTTAAGCTGTAGAGTTTGCTCTTTTAACCACTTTATTATACTGACTTACTCATATAAAATATTTAATCCTGTTTTCCTTGTACATTTCTAATCTATCTTCATGGAGCTGTAATACACGGGCAATATTAAGAAGTTATCATTGCTGGGCTATCCAGTAGAATGGAAATAGGTTGAGAAATGAGTTCATGATTATTGCCCGTTATACCATTATTTGAAGGAATTCAAATGTGGGAGCCATATCGATTGGGGCATTTTAAATAGAAACTAGAGTGAAAACAGCTGTTCTCTGTAGTTTCAGTTTATTAGAACTATATTTGCTACCCAGAATTTATAACTACACAGACTTTTTATTTATCTAAGCATAGCATGTTTCCTTTTGTTCACGATCTCTAAGAAATTGAAACACTGACTTCTCTTCAAATCATGTGCCTTGTGTTTTCATACTTCCTTCCTGCCCTGAGTAGTCTAAACTATGATTGTGTAATATATTGGTTTTAGCACAAGGGGTGGTTGGAGATATAATGGCCATGGCAATTTGTTGTTTTTTATTGCAAAAATGTACACTAGTCTGTGGCCACACAAGAAGGTAGAGAGGAACTACTCATGTAATATGCACCATATATTATTTTATGGAATGTTGAATTCCTCTCTACCCCCCCCACAAAGCAACTGCTCAGAAACATAACTACTATATATATATAGTATATATATAACTACTAAATATATACTATATATATATATATATATTTTAATACCTGAATGTGATTAGTCTATTGGGGTTCTTCCAGGTCTCATCATCTCATCTAACTCCCCCAAACTAAAACCAAGTAGGTTTTGTACATTGCATTGAAACATAGCAAATAAAGTTAAAACATATTTAAATGAATTCAATTTCCTCTCAAAAAAATATGCCTACAAGACATGATTCCTATAAAACAGATATTTATAAAATACAGGGTGGGGCAAAAGTAAGTTTACAGTTGTTTGTATAAAAATAATACAAAAATTAATCAATAATAATACAAGAATAAATTGTGTTTTGAATATTTATAACTGTAAACCAATTTTTGAGTCCCCCTGCATTAGCAGACCAATGGGTATTCTCAGACCAGCAAGAACCATAACAGCCATACCTTTCTTCAATGCAGAGACTAATTCATAGCAGGGAATAGAAAGATAGCTTTCTCATAACAATGTTTGTATTTTAATATCTAGTTTGTATTATAATATCATATACTATCTTTTCTCAAATTTCATCAACTATAATCAATTATTCTTTAAAACTCAGAGGTAAATATTATTTAGGATATATCATCAGTAATCCAAGAAATAAATATCCAAATTGGAAAGTGTGATAAATTTTACTAGTGTAAACTTGGTTAAGATGGAAATTGCACTTCTCAGAACCACTACCCTGTATGTTCTCAGGTTAGTGTTGGCAAAAAAAAAAAAAAAAGAAGCTCTAAAGACGTAAAAATAAGCAGTGGTGCTTATGCTCAGGTTTTCACAACCAGATAGGGTGATAGATGCAGAGGAAGCAGAGGAAGGTTATAGCTTATCCTTTCTTTTCTCTATTTTTGTCCTCCTTATATTCCCTAATGTTTGTGTTGTTGATAACAAACAATGGCCCTCATTCCATCATCAGACACTTGTCCGCTGACTCACAGCTAATCAGTCAACAGCACCCTATAGACCAGGGGTAGTCAACCTTTTTATACCTACCGCCCACTTTTGTATCTCTGTTTGTAGTAAAATTTTCTAACTGCCCACTGGTTCCAGTAATGGTGATTTATAAAGTAGGGAAGTAACTTTACTTTATAAAATTTATAAAGCAGAGTTACAGCAAGTTAAAGCATATAATAATAATTACTTATCAAGTACTTTATGTCAGATTTTTGCTAAGTTTGGCAGAATAAATCTTTATAAAACAACTTACTATAGTTAAATCTTTTTATTTATACTTTGGTTGCTCTGCTACCACCCACCATGAAAGCTGGAATGCTCACTAGTGGGCGGTAGGGACCAGGTTGACTAACACTGCTGTAGACCAATCCAAAGGTTATTCTTCATTGTCCCACTTACGTGGCTGAAATGGATTCTCAGAGTCCATGGTAAGCTTCAACGTGTTTATCCAAGTCAGTGCATACTTTTTTTCTGAATTTCCAACTCTCTCTTCCAGCACTTTTGAAATAATTCTGTATGGTCTAATTTCTATAAATAAATCTCTTATTACATCAGACTCATAGTGATGATGTAAGTTGTGCTACCTTGATGGTGCTTGACTAAAACTGTTATTAGCACCAGAAAGTGGTTCCCTTGGGGAGAAAAAAACTTTAATGTGAGAAACCTGGAATTGGTTTCTTGATTTGACAAAGTTAAAAGGCATAACAGATTTTAAGGATGCTAGATCAGGGAGAACCTAATATTAGATGAAGCTGATATTATTCATATGAGTGACTAATCAGAGGCTGACTTCAGTGTGTTTGTTCAAGCAGCAGGGAGTCAGCTTGGTTGCTTGCCTGAATGCAAAGTCAAATGTGACTTATTCCTAATGAAGGTAAGATGCCAGAACTTCTCTGTTGTATATGAAATTGTGACTTCCAATATGATAGCATTAGACACATTTGGTTATTAAAATTAATATCACACCACAAAACAGATGATCTTTGTGGTAAAAAATATAGAAAAGTGAAGTGAATAAATGTCATGAGAACTAAATAAAATCATAAAAATTGAGTAAATATTATAGCAATTAGGGCAGCAATAAAATTAAGGCATCAACACAAACTGACAGACTAACACTTCATATAGCTCTATTACAAACAGTAAACTACAGGGTCAATTTTTTTAAAGAAATATAGTCAATAACATTGTTCTCAATTTAAACATTCATAAATTGTATATAATAATAAAATGTATTACTATCATAATTTTGTATTAGGAAACAAAATTATTTAGTTCAATAATAA
Source organism: Saccopteryx bilineata (assembly GCF_036850765.1). Lineage (NCBI taxonomy): Eukaryota > Metazoa > Chordata > Mammalia > Chiroptera > Emballonuridae > Saccopteryx > Saccopteryx bilineata. The sequence continues at coordinate 371,274,394 of NC_089490.1, read as the reverse complement.
ACAAAGAAAAATTATGAATAATTAGAATTAAATTAAAGTTGTTTTGTGTTGTTCTAGCCATATTATAAGTGTTGAAAAATCAAATATAGCTAGTGGCTACCATATTAGATAACACAGATATATACTATCCCCATCATTGAAGGAAGTTCTATTGGACAATCCTACTCTACAGGAAAGTTTCCTAAGGCATATTAAGATTGTACTGTGGCCCTGGCCATTTTGCTCAGTGGACAGACATTGGCTTGGTGTAAGGATATCCCAGGTTTGATTCCCAGTCAAAGCACACATGAGAAGTGACCATCTGCTTCTCTTCCCCTCCCTCTTCTCTTTCTCTTTTTCTCCCACAGCCAGTGGCTCAATTGTTTCGGGCATGCCCCTGGGAGCTGACAGCTGGTCCAAGCACATCCACCTCAGGAATTAAAGATAGCTTGATTGATTCCAAGCATCAGCCCCAGAGAGGGTTTGCCAGGTAGATACCCATTGGGGTGCATGTGGAAGTCTGTCTCACTATCTCCCCTCCTCTCACAAAAGAAAAGATTATATTACAAGATTGAATATATTATGGTATATGACATCAACTTACCAAAGCCCCAACTTTCCCTCTTTGAGGAGGATACTCTCTTAACCAAGGCTTTAAAACATACATTGGCAGGTGGAACACCAGCATCCTTAATGAGTTTTTCAGGGGCTAGTTTCTACAGCCAAGAGTGACAGGAGGAATTGTTATCCTCAAATAAATTCTGGAATTTAATGGAAATGATAAATACTGGAGTTTTAGAAAGAACACAGCTTACACTTAACTCATAGAGACAAATTGTGTAATGCTTTCTGAAACAGGCAGCAGAAAATGAAAGAGATCTTTGATTCTGACTTATTTATCATAGTATCTCTGGGATTGAAATAGATGATCCGGCTATTAAATTTTTACTTGAAAGTCCAAAGTCTGGATCATAAATCCTATTTCAAAAAGTCATGGTAGAGCTTTTTGGCTTCTCTGCGTATCTCAGGCTTGAACAAGTTTACAAAGCCACAACCCTTGAAAGTAACGGAGAAGAGGAATAAATACTGCCCTTCTAAAATGATATTCTATAAATCTTCCTTCTAGTCTTTCCCCAATGAACCTACATTGTATATCAAGGTGGTTGTTTTTAAGGAAGAACAGATAATAACCAGATTTTACAGATTATTGGGCACTGACTTTGAACTAAAACTAATTTCTGAAGTCAATAATTGCCACTCTGGTCTACCAGTCAGCACACGGTGTTATGGAAGCCATGTGGTTAAGGCCCATCTCATAGTGGACGCAGTTGGACCACAACCTCATGCAATAGTTGTTTTCTCCATTCTGACTGGCATAGGTGGAACAAATATGCCAGCAACTAACAGAAACTTCACTTTAGTTACCTGACCTGTGGAGAAAGGACAATTATAGGTAGAAAAGGACTTGTGGAAGCTCATGAGTTTCTCTCTAACTACCAAAATAGCAAACCAATAGCAATGCTCTCTTTCTAGAGGGCCTGGGAGACTAGTTTCATCATCACAAACTTGAATTATGTGGGGTTGATGATTCCAATCACGTTCCAATTCCACTTGGAATTATTTTTCTGTGCCAAAGACAAATGGATTTTAGAGAAAGAGTGGGTTATTGTAAACTTAATCGAGTGGTGGCTTCAATTTCACCTGCTGCTCTAAATGTAATTTCTTTGCTAGAACAAATCAACACATCCTGGCACCTGATATTCAAGTATTGATCTGGTTAATGTGTTGTGTGTTTTTTTTTCTCTCTGCCTGTTAGTAAGGATTTCAGAAACAGTTTGCATACAGCTAGCAGATCCAATAACACAGCTTCATTTTCTTACCCTAATTAAGTCATAATCTAACCTTGGGGACACTGGTCATTGCTCTACTTTGTATACCATGTGTATCTACTTCATTGATGTCATGCAGACTGCAGCTGATGAGCCAGAAGTAATAACAAAACTAGATACTTTGATAAGAAACATGTGTACTAAAGGGTAAGAAGTACAAAATTAAATGGCCTTTCACATTTATAAAGTTTCCCTCTCTCTCTTTCCATCTCTCTCTCTCTCTTTCCATATATAAATATATATTATACATATATTTATTACAGTTGTAGTTCTTCAAAGATGAAGGAAAGCATAATACTGAGGTGAACCACTTTGAATTTTGGAGAACTATATGCTTTTTTAGGGTATGTTATTCCAGCCCCACTGTAGTGGTTGCCACTTCTGAGTAGAACTCAAAGTAAGAAAAGTCATATTAATGGGATTCTGCTGTTTGGCAAGCTACATGGGCTATATGGACTTTGGAAACAGTGATGATTTTTGAAGTCTGTATACTGAATAAGAATGCTGTGGTTCCCTATGAGGTAATGACAGCACAGGGCTTTAGGATTTTGGAGCCACACTATTTCTTTCTCTCTATAGAGCTATTCTATGGAACAGTAGTTTCTGATTTATATGATCTCAGGAAAAATGGAAAACTTTCCATGGCTCATCAAATTATCATGTGACCTAATGCTTTACTAACCAGGTGGTGTCTGATTTACTGTAATGCAGAAGGTTAACGCTAGGTAGATTCACACTCAATTTGGCCAGACCAAAGAATAAATGTGGATTCAGAGAGTGGTGTGTCATTCCCATTTATTGAAGTCTCCTGGCAGTGGGTTGAGTGGACAGACAGGCGAAAACTGCCCCCAAGAAAAACAGCCACAGCCATATATGGGCTACCTGCACAAGAGTGGCTTTCAGCCAATGACCATGTCATTGGTTCTTACTTAAGGCAGTGCCTCTTTTTGCTGTATCATAGTTACATAAGCTATGATGACTACATATACTTCCAGTCGCAGCAAGACAAGAGAGCAAGCCTACTAACCCATTTTCCCCATATCTGCCAACTGGGTTTTCCCAGCAACTCTGCATCCAGTGGGAGTGGTATATAAGAGATCAGGTTTGAACAAGCCATAAATGCATTAGCAACTGGCTTCATTTCTGTGGCTGCTGTTTTTTCTATATTATATCCTCTTTTGTAATTGGTTTTTGTGGCACCTGTATTTCTTGCCTGTTTTCAGTTGTAGCTATTGCTAGTCTATAATAAGTTGTCAATCACATCTGAATAATAACTGTGAAGAATACTTACACAAAACTTGTGAGAGAATTACAAAGGAAACAAAAGGTATAAACCATGCATTTATAAAATAACTGTATTTAAAAATATAAAAAGTATATAAATACACATTACACAAAAATATGTTTCAAAATAATTAATATATTCTTATTGTTTTATTTTTGGCAAAAAAATTCACAAAATTTTAACAGTCAGCCTTTTGGCATGTCTATCTTCCCACCAGCCTCCAAATATGTCCTAGGTCTATATTATTTCGTAAAGATTAGTACAGTTTGAGTCAAGTTTGATATTGTAGAAACGAATGCACACACACATTCAGCAAATGTCCAAAACATATTAGCACTTGAAATACAAAATATGACAGATTGTAACACATGACACACAATCTACCTGTCAAAACAAAATATATTATTCTATCCATTCTGTGAAAATGCAATACCTAATGTATTTGTTCAAGATGAAAAATTTATTAAGAAAGATAAGCAGTGTGCACCATCTTGTGGATAAATCTCCCATTTAACCAAGCAGAAGGTACCTCCATCCATTACATTCTGAACAAAGGGTCAGACTATCTCTACTGAGTAGCAACTTATATTCTGGACCTTACTTTCCATTTACCTCTCTGCCAAATGAAGCTCACAGTTCCCAATTTTTCAGAGTTCTCTTTTTAATTACAAATGTAGTCAATCTGATAAAGCTCTCTGGGATAAGAATAAATGGCTCAAGAGTTTCCTTCAAAGTAACCACAGTGGGGTTACTAAGCTACTGGGTACAATCTTGGCATCAAGAACTTCAGACTCATGCTATAAAGTAAAACACTGCAATTACAGTTTTGATTACAATTTGGGCTCAGAAATACTGAGATTGATCAGAGTCTGGAGTAATGATAGAGTATCACAGAGGTATGAGGTAAAAAGAAAAAAAAAACACTGGGAAAAAGATTTTAGAAGTCACATAAGTCTCCAAAATGCACGGGTTGTTATTACTATGAGGACAGAAAGCTCAAATTAAATGGAGTAGCTTTAAAACTCCAGTTCTACAGTCTTGCAATGGTATAAGGAGAATGCCTAGAATTATTATCTAATTTTCTGTATTTAATACTTCTTCATAAACTAGCCCATTTCACCCTATATCAATCTTTTAATTTATAGACTATTTTTATAATCACCACTTTACCAGCATGGAAATAATGGCACAGAGAGCTCACCTATCATGCACATATCACAAACCTAATAAAACCTTCCTTCAATGCGGATTCCAATGTACAAATGCCAGTTCCACAGCAGGTGGACCTAACCACTCTGCCATTTCATGTTTCACTATATTTTAGTGATGTGAGTGGTATAAGGCCAATATCAATTTTAATCTTTTTAACAGATATACAAAGCTGAGAAAAAGTTCCTGGAAGGTGAAAAAGTGATAAATGAGGAAATAAGGAGAACTTAAGGGCCAAGAGGGAGATGGATAAGATGGAAGGTCTCCCTCAAATTAGATACAGTCAAGACTTAATGGATCTATGACTGAACCTGTTTCATAATAGAGAAAAATTATAGTACAATATAGACTTGGCTTCCATACAGATCTGGGTTGAAGTTATATACACATTTAATTACTTTAAAATTCTAAGCACCTAAATTTTTTCTAAACAATTACTTTTACTGTGGCAAAATACATACAACATAAACCTATCTACTCTTAAAAATTATTTTTTCTCATTTGTCAGATGAGAGTAAAATCACCTACCTTGCTTACTTAAAACATAAATAAAATGTATTATAAATTGAATTTTAATAAATGATAACCCCTCTTCTATTTTCCAAGAATGTTTTATTTGAAATCAGTATATGAACAGATCTAATAAGCCATCTCTACATGAGCTCATATTTTTTTTATTAATTCATTGTGTTTACATAGATCCTAATGTCACCTGTGTTCCGCAGTACATCCCCCCTGTCTCCCTCCCCATACCACCCTCCCCCATTCCTTCCAGAATTTGCTTTTCTGCTCTTGTTCTATCCTATCACCCTATCATCCTGTTACCCTCTATCTGCTTTCCTTTTCTGGATTCATTGATCCTGCCTCTATCTCTATTCTGCTCCTCAGTTCATATTGTTCATCAGATTCCTCATATGAGTGAGGTCATATGATATGTTTTTCTCAGCCTAGCTTATTTATTTCACTTATAATAGTTTCCAGTTCCATCCATAGGTCTTAAAAAGTAATATTTCCTTATTTTTTTATGGCCCAATAGTATTTCATTGTGTTCATGTACCACTGCTTTTTAATCCAATCGTCTACTGATGGACACTTTCCAAGTCTTGACTATTGTAAAAAATGCTGCCATAAACATGGGGGTGCATTTCTCCTTTTGGAGCAGATCTATGGTGTTCTTGGGATATATTTCTGAAAGTGGGATGGCTGGGCCAAAGACAGTTTGATTTTTAATTAACTAATTTATTTTTTAAAATTCATTTTAGAGAGAAGAGAGAAAGAGACAGAGAGAGAAGGGGGGGAGGAGCAGGAAGCATCAACTCCCATATGTGCCTTGACCGGGCGGCAACCTCAGCGTTCCAGGTTGATGCTTTATCCACTGCACCACCACAGGTCAGGCCTGATTTTTAATTTTTTGAGGAATCTCCATACTGTTTTCCACAGTGGCTGCACCAGTCACTCCCACCAGCAGTGCAGGAGGGTTCCCTTTTCTCCACATCCTCACCAGCACTTACTCTGTGTTGTTTTGTTGGTGAGCACCATTCTGACTGGTGTGAGATGATATCTCATTGTGGTTTTAATTTGCATTTATCTAATGCTTAGTGATGTTGAGCATTTTTTCATATGCCTATTGGCCATCTGTATGTCTTCTTTGAAGAAGTATCTATTCATCTCTCTTGCCCATTTTTTGATTGGACTATTTATCTTCCTGGTATTGAGTTTTACAAGTTTTTTATAAATTTTGGTTATTAACCCCTTATCAGACGTATTGTTGAATATGTTTTTCCATTGTGTGGTTTGCCTTTTTATTTTGCTAATATTGTCTTTAGCTGTGCAAAAGCTTTTTAGTTTAATATAGTCCCATTTGTTTATCTTGTCCTTTATTTCCCTTGTGCATGGAGATAAATCAGCAAATATATTGCTGCGAGTGATGTCGGAGAGCTTATTGCAGGGGTCGGACCTATGGCTCGCGAGTCAGATGTGGCTCTTTTGATGGCTGGCTGCATCTGACTCGCAGACAAATCTTTAATAAAAAAATAATAACGTTAAAAATATAAAACATTCTCATGTATTACAATTCAATCATTTCTTACTGCTCATGTTCATGGTTGCGGGTGGCTGGAGCCAATCACAGCTGTCCTCTGGAACAACACCAAATTTTTATTAGATAATGCATAACTTACATGGGTCATTGTGAGATCAGGAAGTAAACTTCCCTTCTTTTAATCAAGTAGTCAGTTAGCTAATTGCAGAAACACTTTTGACAAAGAAGATGGCTAAAAGAAAAAAGATGAGGAGTATCGATCATACTTTTCAGCAAGAATGGAATGAGGAATTTGCCTTTGTGGAGAGAGCAGGTTCTGCAGTGTGTCTAATATGCAATGATAAAATTGCATCAATGAAACAGTCAAATATAAAACAGCACTTTAACACATGCCATAAAATATTTGCATCAAAATATCCAGCGGGGGACAGCAGGAAGAAACCATGGCAAGAGCTACTGTGCAGAGTGCAAGCTAGTCAGCAGCAACTCTATGTTTGGACCCAACAAGGTGACTGGAATTCAGCTAGCTTTGCAGGTCCTTTAAAAATTGTGAGAAATGGAAAGCCATTCACAGATGGGGAGTATGCCAAAACATTCATGCTTGATGTTGCCAATAAACTTTTTGATGACTTTTTGGATAAAGACAAGATAATCAAACAAATAAAAGACATGCCTCTGTTGGCAAGAACTGCTCATGATCATACCATCATGATAGCTAATCAAATTGAGACAACACAAGTGAAGGACATAAATGCAGCACCATTCTTTTCTCTCGCTTTGGATGAGTAAACAGATGTAAGCCATTTATCCCAGTTCAGCCTGCTTGCAAGATATGCTGTCATTGACACACTATGTGTGAAAAGCCTTGCTATTTTGCCTATGAAAGAGACAACAAGAGGGGGGGATTTATTCAAGTCTTTCACTGAGTTCACTAAAGAAAAAAATCTACTGATGGATAAACTTGTTTCAGTGTGTACTGATGGTGCTCCAAGCATGGTGGGGAAAAACAGGATTTGTAGCGTTTCTTTGTGAACATGAAAAGAGAACCATCCTAAGTTTTCACTGCATTCTACATCAGGAGTCGCTTTGTGCTCGGATGTGTGGCGAGCAGGTTGGTGAGGTGATGTCGCTGGTCATTTGGGTGGTCAACTTTATTGTTGCCCGAGCTTTAAATTATCGCCAGTTTAAAACATAGCTGGATGAAGTTGGGGATAATTATCTTGGTCTGCTTCTTTCTGCACAGCAATGTAAGTTGGTTGACAAGAGGAAAGGTACTCAGCTATTTCGTGGCTTGTCTGAGCGAAATCCGAACTTTTCTTGAAATGAAAAATGTTGAGCATCCTGAGTTAGCTAACACTGAGTGGCTCCTGAAGTTCTACTATCTTGTGGACATGACTGAACATCTGAACCAGGTCAATGTTAAAATTCAAGGCGTTGGAAATACAGTCTTATACCCTCAACAAGCAGTGTTGCATTTGAAAACAAGCTGGAACACTTCATTACCGACATTGAAACAGGTTGTTTACTACACTTTGAAAAACTGGGAGAGCTTAAAGATGCATGCACAGCAACTGACCCTGCTCAACATCTTGATCTCCAGCAGTTAGCAGGCTTCACATTCAATCTCCTGCAGTCATTCAAAGCACACTTTGGACGATTTTGGAGCGCACTGGTCTTTTTAAGTTCATCACCCATCCACTCGAGTGTGCAGTGGACAGCGCCACCCTGAGTTACATCCCTGGTGTCTCCGTCAGAAATTTTGAGCTACAAGCTGCTGGCCTGAAGGCCTCAGACATGTGGGTGAATAAGTTCAAGTCACTGAATGAAGATTTGGAAAGACTTGCACGACAGCAAGCAGAGTTGGTGAGCAAACACAAGTGGGGAGAAATGAAAAAACTTCAACCCACGGACCAGCTGATTGTCAAAAGTTGGAACACGCTTCCCCATCACATACCACACACTGCAGTGTGTGAGTATTGCTGTATCAATGTTTTATAAATTTCTGAGTGCAAGTTTTTAATCTCCCTGGTTAAATTTATTCCTAGGTACTTTATTTTTTTGGTTGCAATGGTGAAGGGAACTGATTCCTTAATTTCTCTTTCTGACAGTTCATTGTTAGTGTATAAAAATGCCTCTGATTTCTGAGTATTAATTTTATATCCTGCCACTTTGCTGAATTCATTTATCAGGTCCAGTAGCTTTTTGACGGCAACTTGAGGGTTATCATCAGCAAGTAATGATAGTTTTACTTCTTCTTTTCCAATTTGGATGCCTTTTCTTTCTTCTTCTTATCTGATTGCTGTGGCTAGGACTTCCAGAACTATATTGAGTAAGAGTGGCGAAAAGGGGCACCCCTGCCTTGTTCCTGTTCTTAAGGGGATTGCATTTAACTTTGCCCATTGAGTATGATGTTGGCTGTGGGTTTTTCATAGATGGCCTTTATCATGTTGAGGTATGTTCCCTGTATTCCTACTTTGCTGAGACTTTTGATCATAAATGGGTGCTGGATTTTATCGAATGCTTTTTTCTCTTTCTATTGATATTCTCATGTAGTTTTTGTCCTTCCTTTTTTTTATGTGATGAATCACATTGATTGATTTCTGAATATGGTTCCAGCCTTGCCTCCCCAAAATAAATCCCACTTGATCATGGTATATGATTTTTTTCATGTATTACTGGATTCGGTTTGCTAATATTTTGTTGAGAATTTTAGCATCTAAATTCTTCAGGGATATATTTTTTTTTCTTTGTGTTGTCTTTGCCTGGTTTTGGAATCAGAATTAGGCTTGCCTCATAAAAGGAGCTTGAAATTTTTCCCTCCTCTTGAATTTTTTTGAAATAGCTTGAGAAGGATAGGAGTTAGTTCTTCTTTGAATGTTTGATAGAATTCGCCTGTGAAGCCATCTGGCCCAGGACTTTGGTTGGTTGGGAGTTTATTGATAACTATTTTGATCTCATTTGTTGTAATTGGTCTATTTAGGTTCTCTGATTGTTTCAGATTGATTTTCAAAATATTAAATTTTTCAAGGAATTTTTTCATTTCACCTAGATTGTCTAATTTTTTGGCATACAGTTCTTCATAGTATTTTCTTACAATCCTTTGTATTTCTGCTGTGTTCATTATTCCTTCTCCACCTTCATTTCTAATTTTATTTATTTGAGTCCTTTCTCTTTTTTTCTTGATGAATCTGGCTAAGGGTTTATTGATCTTCTTTACTTTTTCAAAGAACCAGCTCTTGTTTTCATTGATCCTCTCTATTGCTTTTTTAGTCTCCATGTCATTTATTTCTGCTCTGATCTTTATTATTTTCTTCCTTTTACTTCCTCTAGGCTTTACTTGCTATTCTTTTTCTAGTTCTTTTAGTTGTAGGATTAAGTTGTTTTTTTGAGCTTTTTCTAGCTTCTTAAGGTATGCCTATAATGCTATGAACTTCCCTCTCAGGACTGCTTTTGCTGTGTTCTACAGATTTTAAGTTGTTGTATGCTCATTTTCATTTGTTTCAAGAAAATTTTTTATTTCTTTCTTGATCTCATTGTTGACCCAGTTGTTGTTTAATAACATGATGTTTGGTTTCCAAGTGTATTTCAGTTTTTCTATTGTAGTTGATTTTAGTTTCATGCCATTATGGTCAGAGTAGATGCTTGATATTGTTTCAATCTTCTTAAATTAGTTGACACTCATTTTATGCCCTAACACATGGTCTATCCTAGAGAATGTACCATGAGCACTTGAAAAGAATGTATATTCTGCTGCTTTAGGGTGGAAGGTTCTGATGATATCTATTAAATCCAGTTGATCTAGTATATCCCTTAATTCTGTTGTTTTTTTGTTAATTTTTATTTTTGAGGATCTATCCATTGATGTTAGTTGGGTATTGAAATCCCCTACTATTATAGTATTGCTGTTGATCTCTCCCTTTATGTCATTCAAAATCTGCTTTATATGATATATTTAGGTGTTCCTATATTAGGTGCATATATATTTATAATGGTTATCTCTTCCTGTTTGATTGCTCCCTTTATCATTATGTAGTGACCTTCTTTATCCCTTACTATAGTCTTTGTTTTAAAGTTTATTTTGTCAGATAAAAGTCATGCTACCCCAGGTTTTTTTTCATTTTCATTTGCGTGAAATATCAATATTTTTTTTCATCCTTTTACTTTCAGTCTATGTGTATCTTTTGTTTTAAGGTGAGTTTCTTGTAGACAGCATATGTATGGGTCCTTTTTTCTTATCCATTTAGCTGCCCTATGTCTTCTGATTAGAGCATTTAATCCATTATATTTAAAGTTATTGATACAGAGTTGTTTATTGCCATTTTATTCTTTAAAGTTATATTCCTCTTCTACTATATTCTTTTCCTCCTTTTTTCTGTCTACAATGGGCCTCTTAACATTTCTTGCAGCATTAATTTGGTTGTAATGAATTCCTTGACTTTTTTTTTTTCTGTGAAGCTTTTTATTTCTCCTTCAATTTTAAATGATAGCCTTGCTGGGTAAAGAAGTCTTGGTTGTAGGCTCTTTTACTGCATTACTTTGAATATGTCTTGGCATTCTCTTCTGGCCTCAAGTTTTTCTGTTGAGAAGTCAGATGTCAAACTTATGGGGTCTCCTTTGTAGGTAATAGCCTTTTATTGTCTAATGAGTTCATGTTTTTATTAACAGTAGAAGAAGATGCTAATACAAATACCAAGATAAAAGTACACAAAGGTCACATGTCTTTCTAAATTCCACTGTTGTAAAGCACAAGAACTGGTAGATAAATAACTTTTTACTTGAACCTTAATTTGAATTACAAAGAAAGATGGGTAATAAGCACTTTGACTCAGGCAGTTAAATAATCAGAGGAAGTTTATTAAGTAAAACCCTTTGTTTATACAAATGACAACACAACACTGAAGCATAGCCAGGTTGAGGAAATTGCACAGTGCCTCACAGCTAGGTAGGGACAGAGGCAGGATCTGTATAAGAATCTTTGGGATGCATGTGAAGATCTTTCTAACTGAATACTAAGATTATACACCATAGGAAAATTTCTATAAAATAAAAACTATAGCAAAAAATATGTTGAGGCCCTGGCTGGTTGGCTCAGTGGTAGAGCATCGGCCTAGCGTGCGGAGGACCTGGGTTCGATTCCCGGCCAGGGCACACAGGAGAAGCACCCATTTGCTTCTCCACCCCTCTGCCGCGCCTTCCTCTCTGTCTCTCTCTTCCCCTCCTGCAGCCAAGGCTCCATTGGAGCAAAGATGGCCCAGGCGCTGGGGATGGCTCAGTGGCCTCTGCCTCAGGCATTAGAGTGGCTCTGGTCACAACATGGCGACACCCAGGATGGGCAGAGCATCGCCCCCTGGTGGGCAGAGCGTTACCCCATGGTGGGTGTGCCGGGTGGATCCCGGTCGGGTGCATGCGGAAGTCTGTTTGACTGTCTCTCCCTGTTTCCAGCTTCAGAAAAATGCAAAAAAAAATATGTTGAGACCTAACAAATAAATACACTAAAAATGCAAAGCAGGACAAAAAAACAACAACAAAACAAAACCCAGACATCTTCACCATATGAGAATATTTTGAATGAGGAATTAATCATCTATATGAATACTCATTTATTCCATGGTACCACAAAATTAAAGTCTTATTTATTCTTGAATACATGATTAATGCTCTCTACATGATACAGAATAATAACAAAAATAAAAAAGGGTTACTCTAAGAAAATTAACTAAATATGCTCATAAGCAAAGATAATATCTCTACACATTTACTTATAAGAGAGAGAGAGAGAGAGAGAGAGAGAGAGAGAGAAAGAGGACGAGAATTGTGAATTTTACTGAACTACTTGCAATTTCAAAAATATGTCATGTGTTTTTAACCTAAGTCCTGGGTACATTTAATTTTTATTCTTACTTGCCCATGTTGGAATGAGTTTCCCAGTAGCTACAAGCTAACTCAATATTTAGAATGCAATAGATTAAAAAATCTTTTTTTGTGTGTGACAGAGACAGACAGAGAGAGGTACAGACAGACAGGAAGAGAAAAATGAGAAACATCAATTTTTTGTTGCATCATCTTAGTTATTCATTGATTGCGATTTCATATTTGCCTTGACTGGAAGGCTACAGCAAACTTAGTGACCCCTTGCTCAAGCCAGCAGCCTTGGGTTCAAGCTGTTGAGCTATGCTCAAACTTTATGAGCTCACACTCAAGCCAGTGACCTCAGGGTTTTGAACCTGGATCCTCTGCATCTCAGTTCAATGCTCTATCCACTGTACCACTGCCTGATCAAGCCAATAATCTTTTTTTTTTTAATAAATTTTTATTTTAATGGGGTGACATCAATAAATCAGGGTACATACATTCAAAGAAAACATTTCCAGGTTATCTTGTCATTTAGTTATGTTGCATACAGCAGAGGACAAAGCCAATAATCTTTTTTAAATAAAAAAAGTACTTTATATAAGCTGACCTATAAAATATTTAAAATCTTTAGGATGAAATTGGATGTGGATGAAGTTAATGTAAAGCTGACTATTTTTGTTTAATATCTGTTAGAGAGAGTACAAATGATTAAATTGTCAAATCAGACTCACAAGAATCAAAGATCTAAGTAGCAATATTTATTCTTATTTCAAAGATACAAATAATAGAGAAGCACAGATGAAGTAAAGATAGATTATTGGAATGTAGGGACTATCATTGTAAAGCCAGAATCCAGGGCCAGGGCCACCATCACAGCCGCCTGGACCATGCAGGTTCGCATTGGATTTGGACAGTCGGTAAAGAAACAACGGAGCCACACACTGGTGGGCCATAGTCTTTAATTCTAGCTTGCACCCGGCAGGCAAGTAAAAATACACACTGGGCTCCAAAACCCACTCACATGCAGTGCTCACAAAGCTACTGACTTATCCGAGTTTCCTAGAATCAAAGGTTTCTAGCTCACCAGACTTATTCACCTCATTTCCCCATCTCCGTTCTTCTCCAGCGTCAAACTGCACAAACTGGCCTCTCACTCAATACTCCGCCATCTTGGCTGCTTCTCCTGGCCACATGGCCTCTTTCTGCTCTCTGCTCTGCTCCCTCTGCTCTCTCACGCTAATCATCTCAGGAACCAAGAGCAAGCTCCTGTTCTGCCCCTATTTTATAGTGTAGAAATCCAAACCTTTAATCCAATATACATAATAGGGAAGTCTCTAATACAAAGTTACTTCTCTGAGGCATGATTGGATTGTACCACCCCACATCAAAAAGGGTGGGAAAGGCTTAATTCCAAAACCAAGCCCCAGGCTGCCTGCCCCTAACACACATTAATATCACCTGGGCAACAACCTCCACGTAGGCAGCGTTATCTTTTACAAAGTGAGCATAATATATTTTATCTGCCCAATAATCATACTTTTCATACTTTATTTCTTGGCAAATTAAGACATTCTCTGATATTAGCAAAAGAAATCTGTGTGTGTGTGTGTGTGTGTGTGCGCGTGGCCAGGAGTTATGGCCATCATGGCCATACAAATGCAGGTTTTCATTGAATTGAAACAGACAGGAAAGAAATAGTAGAACCAAAAAATTGTGGGCCATCTGTAAAGCCAGGAGCCAGGGCCAAGCCCACTATCAGAGCTGCCACCCGGCTCATGCAGGTTCGCATTGGATTCGGACAGTCGGTAAAGAAACCATGGAGCCAAAAACTGGTGGGCCATAGTCTTTAATCTAGCTTGCACCCGGCGGGCAAGTAAAAATACACACTGGGCTCCAAAACTCAGTCACATTCAGTGCTCACAAAGCTACTGATTTATCCAAGTTTCCTAGAATCAAAGGTTTCTAGCTCACCAGCCTTATTCTCCTCAGTTCCCCATCTCTTTCCTTATTCCAGATACAAACTCTACACAAACTGGCATCTCACTCAGCACTCCGCCATCTTGGCTGCTTTCCTGGCCTCCTCCACGTGGCCTCCTTCCGCTGCTGGCTCTATTCTCTCTGCTCTCTCATGCTAACCTCAGGAACCAAGCGACAAACTCCCGCTCCGTTCCTATTTTATAGTGTAGAAATCCAAACCCTTAATCCAATATACATAATAGGGAAGTCTCTAATACAAAGTCACTTCTCTGAGGCATGATAGGATTGTACCACCTTACACCAAAAAGGGTAGGAAAGGCTTAATCCCAAAACCAAGCCCCAGGCTAAAGGATTCTGCCTGCCTTTAGCCCACCCCAACACACATTAATATCACCTGGGCAATGGCCTCTTTAACAAAGTGAGCATAATACATTTTATCTGCCCAACACCATCCCTTTATTAAAGCCTCCCACCGGCCAATGAGTAATACACACAAGCAAAAACTCTTCCTTTTCATTCAGGGCTCCCCAAAGCACTGACACATTCTCTGGGTCCACAACCAGGAGAATCTTCTCCAGGTTCTCCTAGAATCAAAGGCCTCACCAGTCTCAGCGGAGCTCACAAAAACCCCTCAGCTCTGGTTCCCCATCTGCACACCTTCCTTCTCACTCTGCCAAACATGGCTTCTCTTCAGCACCCTGCATTTTCTCTGTTCTCCCTTCAAAACATGGCTTCTCTCTCTTTCTCCTTGTTGGGCGGATAAAATGTATTATGCTCACTTTGTTAAAGATGCCGTCGCCCAGGTGATATTAATGTGTGTTGGGGGCAGGCAGGATCATTGTAGCCTGGGGCTTGGGTTTGGGATTAAGCCTCTCCCACCCATCTTGATGTGGGGTGGTACAATCCAATCATGCCTCAGAGAAGTGAGTGTATTAGAGACTTTCCTATTTTGTATATTGGATTAAAGGGTTTGAATCTACAGTATAAAGTGGGGGTAGAACGGGAGTTTGCGTGCTTGGTTCTTGGGATGACTAGAAGAGAGAGCAGAGGAGAGCAGAGAAAGGCCACATGGAGGAGGCCAGGAGAAGCAGCCAAGATGGCGGAGTGCTGAGTGAGATGCCAGTTTGTGCAGAGTTTGTATCTGGGATAAGGAAGGAGATGGGGAACAGAGGTGAATAAGTCTGGTGAGCTAGAAACCTTTGATTCTAGGAAACTCAGATAAGTCAGTGGCTTTGTGAACACTGAATGTGACTGGGTTTTGGAGCCCAGTGTGTATTTTTACTTGCCTGCCAGGTGCAAGCTAGAATTAAAGACTATGGCCCATCAGTTTTTGGCTCCGCTGTTTCTTTACCAACTGCCCGAATCCAATGCGAACCTGCATAGGTCAGAAGCCTGCTGTGATGGTGGCCCTGGCCGTGGCTTCTGGCTTTACACTCTTTCTCTTTTCAAAACTTTCTGGTATGAAAACTTCTCCTCTAGCAAACATTAGCAAAACAATGGCCCTCCAAAGCAGGAATGCAATCCCCAATTTGCAATCAACTGCCCTGTTAGGAGGGCACACACACAAGTGGCTGCCCAGCACCATTTTCTAATAATAAAAGTGAGTAAACTCAAAAAATACAAATTTTACAAACTCATTTGCCCAACAGTGTGTGTGTATGTGTATCTCATACATAAAGGAAATATTTTGGTCATGCCGTGATAAGGTGCCAAAGAACTGTAAAAATTAGTATTGACAATGCCATTTTAAAGAGGAAAAATCAGGCTTCTTGCCCCCTCCTTTCTGTGGAGAATGGAGGGAGAAGAATGTGGGAGCTTCCTGGCTTACAAGGACATACTATGTACTGAGATAAGAAACCCCCTTTTACTAAGAGGCTTAAAAGGCATTTTATGATTTAGGCCAAGTGTTCAGAGAGAGTTTCTAAATATGATTTTTATACTTGTGTGTGATTTACACCAACTCAAGATAGCCGATCACATTCCTGCTTAAGAAAAGCTGTTATGTTGTAAATGGAGAGGTTTTTGTACTAGGTTTTGAATGGAATGAGGAAGGAGACTTGGACCCTCTCCCTTCTCCACACCTGTGAGGAAGAAGATAAACAGCCAGCCAGGAATGCGGGAGAGGGAAGAGAGATTTGAGTAGCCCTTTCCTCTCCCCTTTCTTTCTCCTTAATGGGAGATTTATAAACACTTATCCTCTGACATCATGTAAACCCCTCCTATCCTGAAATCCTGTGATTGATGTATGTACCTCTAGACAAAGGGGTCACGAGACCACTCCCCCTTGCTTGAAAAACCTGCATTCTGTAACATTTTATAATCATCCTTCTTGAAATCCTTTATATGTATGAAAACTTGTAAACTAAACAAGCGGGGATTAGCTTGTTAGGTTTCCAAGGCTATTTTCATTTGGCCTCTCTCCTTATCCTAAGCTAACCATTTTGCTGTGGTTACAGGGATAGGAGGTAGACACTAGAAGATTTGGGAATGTCTTTTAATATGTAAAATGACATTTATCGATATTGTGTTGATATATAAAACATTTTTGCTATTGTGTTATCTTGTAAGTTTTAATATGGAGGAATGTTTTTTTTCTTTCAATAGATCCTATAAATGAATACTGCATACTTGTTAGTAATTAACTATTGTATCATGCTCCCCCAACCTGTATGTGATCATATATACTATATAACTAGCCTCAGAGCTATATTCAAGGCTGCACGATTTGGGTTAGCTATGCCCCATGCAAGTCACATGTAGCCGGCTTATTAATAAATCTCCTCCTAAAACTTCTTCTATATCCTGCCTTGGCGTTTCTATGTAACCCATGGAATTAAGGTACGCTACTGTTGGGCAGATGAAATATATTATGCTCACTTTGTTAAAGATGACGCTGTCCACGTAGAAGCCTGTTGCCCAGGTGATTGCTTGGGATGGGCTTGATTATATTAATGTATGTTGGGGGCAGGCTGTGGACAGGCAGGATCCTTGTATCTTTGGGCTTGGTTTTAGGACTAAGTCTTTCCCACCCTTTTTGATGCAGGGTGGTGCATTCTCATGAGCAATCCCATCATGCCTCAGATAAGTGACTTTGTATTAGAGACTTCCCTATTTTGTGTATTGGATTAAAGGTTTTGATTTCTATACTATAAAGTGGAGCAGACTAGGAGCTTGCTCTCTCGGTTCCTAAGATTAACATTAGAGCAGAGCAGCAGGTTGGAGAGCAGGGTAAGGAGAGGAGAGGCAGCCAAGTTGGTGGAGTGCTGAACAAGAAGCCAATTAGAGCAGAGTTTGTGTAGAAAGAAGGAGATGGGAAACAAAGGAAAATGAAGCTAGTGATCTAGAAACCTTTGATTCTAGGAAACTCTGATAAGTCAGTAGCTTTGTGAGAGATGAATGAGTGGGTTTTGGAGCCCAGTGTGTGTTTTTACTTGCCTACCTGGTGCAAGCTAGGATTAAAGATGATGGCCCATCAGCTTTTGGCTCCATTGTTTCTTTACCGACTGTCCGAATCCAGTGCACACCTGCATGGGCCAGGCTGCTGTGATAGTGGCCCTGGATACTGGCTTTACAGCTACTTTATAATAATGCATTTATGAAATATACTATTGTTAATCTGATATTTAAATATAGTTAATGCCCTATATTTCAGTTAAATGTTTCTGTTTTTGTTTGTGTTATAACCATAACAATCTTAGATGAACCATATATACCTTGCTAAAAGCATTTTGTAGATGTGGACCCTTCTGGTAGTCTATAGTATTTGTGTTTTTGTCAAAAGGCCAGCCATTAGCATTTACAAGACTTGAAGTTATTTTTCTTTTTTGAGCATTTCCCAATAATTAAAAGCAATCAATTGTAAGCCTGCTAGTTCTTCCTCACCTTTTGTGCATAAAAACCTTAGAAAAAGTCTGCATCAGTGCTGTCCAAAATTACACATACTGGACAAAAATAAGAATTTTTCAAACTTTGCTAGAGCATTAAAACATTTTATAATATGCTCTCAGGTGTACTGTCATTGGTTATTACAATAACCCTATACAAGAGGTAGTTTTATTATTTTGCAGTAGTAGACTCTGACACCCAGAAAGGTTAAATAACTTATGTAAAGAAAGCAAATCTTTGAGAGGGCCCTTAAATCCATTTGACAGCAAATTCAATATTCTTTTCTCTCTCCACACTGACTCCCTGCTGATTTGTAAATTGAATATTTAAATGATAGCTAAAGAAATGTAAATGTAACATAGTATATTTCTTTGAAAGTTGATTAAGATATATTTGAAAGAAAAAAATGTAAGTGCCTTGCTTTATTTTACCTTAATTGCTATTTCAAGAATCAAGAACCTGTGACTTATTTGTGAACAGAAGAGCTCATTCAAAATTATTCTCAGCCTGAGTGAAAGCAGTGATGAATTTAGAACACATTATGAAAAATATGAGAAAATGTAAAAAATGAAATCTCATGTGCTAAGCACTACCTCCTGATGTTTTTTCACTAATTTTATAATTGCAAATTACTTGCAAAATATCTCTAAGTTTTCCATATATCTTCTGAAGTTCCTGCAGAGTTTTTTTTTAAAAGAAAATTTGCTATGCACCAGTAAGTAAAATCCAAATTTACAGAATTCCACAATTTTATATAACTATTTTATCTAAGTAAAATCCTTAGACCAGTATAATTGGCAGTGACTTTATTTAAGAAGGAGGACAAGTGCAGCAATCAACAACTTCTCTGAAAGACAGATTTTGTGTGGTATTTAGAGTTCTAATGAGAGTCTGGAAGGGTCAAATTTCTAATGAAAGTCTGGAAGCCAATTGTACAAGAACCACCCAGGAATAATTTGAGATGTCACTTAGCCTTATCATTCTTAGTCAATATAACACATACACATTTCAAACCAAGGATGTCTCTTCAGGTTAGATTTCCCCTTCTCCTTTAAAGGAAAACAAAGACTTTCTTATATCCCATAAAACACATATGTTCTCTACCTTGAAATACCTTCTCCCCAACATACACACACACTCACACATACTCCTTGCTTTCTAATCAATCATGCTTGTGGAAAGAGAGTGTCTACCTTCACTATACAAGTAAGTTCCAATCTGCCAGATTAATTCTTAAAATAAATATTTTGTTTGTGTTTCTTGGACTACACCCCATTTTTGCAATAAGTGGACATTGCCTTCAGCTCTGAACTTGAACCTCAAACTACTGGCAGTGAAACTGGGAACACATTAGCATTTTCCTAGTTAATTATATTTTACCCCTTAAAAGTATAATTGATGGCAAACTTAGATGGCCATAATTAATATTAGTAATTACTTTAGAAACCAATAAAACAAGGAAAGAAAAGCAAAAACAAATGAACTAAACACTACTAAAACCATAAGTTAGTTGTCAATACATTTTGAGTGTAAGGATTGTCCATTTCCTGTTGAAAGTAATTCCTTGTAATAGGGTTCAGGAAATGCTACCTCAAAATATGGCACTTTGATATAGTGACTATTTCAAGCTTAAGGAATTTGAGAAAGGACATCTGCAGAAAAAAACTTTCTTACCTTCCCTTGCGGCAATTCGTAAAATCTCGTAGAAACTTCCTGAACTACTGAAGGAGGTAGAAAGGCCATCACATAAGAAGTGTCCTCTTTAAACTCAAGGGGAAAAGGAGATCTTTATCTCTAAAGGTGAAAGGATACAGAGAGGAATCTGAACGATAAAGCTTCGCTAAGTAAGATTTCCCTAGTTTACTACACTTATACATATTCTTTGACTCACATATTTCCATAATTCTCCACTCTTCATCAAACTTGGTATAAAAGCACTGAGGTGTACAGTCTTTGGTCTTCCTTTCCTTATCAAGGCATTAAGAATGTGGTTGCTACATTCAATATTATTCTAACTCTGGATCTCATTCCTCTGTCTGCCTCAGAACTTATGAAAATATGTTATAAAATTTACTCTTGATCCCTTCAGCTCAAAATCTTTCTTTCAGTCTTATTCTTAAAATGAGCCTTAGTGAAGGGAAGCAGTAGAACTATGTGGCAATAGTGGCAGAATCATGATTTAGGTTAAAAGATAAAGCAATTTTGGTAACCCTAGATGCAACACATGGTAGCTGAAAATAAACGCAGGACAGTGAAACAGAAACAGAGCTGACACAATTAGTCACAAATAAAGGGGTCCAGAAGTCAGACAGTACGAACTTCAATGCCGAATATTTAGGCAGATCTATGGCCAATAGTCGCTGCCATCGTGACCATTCACATGCAGGTTCCCATTGAATTTGGGCAGATGGTATAGAAATGGTGGAGCCAAAATATGGTGGGCCATTCCTCTATTCAAGTCTCATATCAGCTGACGAGCAAACACACAGGGAAAACAGTTCTCTCTTCAGAGCTCACAAAGCTACTGACACATTCTCTGGTTCTACAACCAAGGGAATCTTTTCCATTTTTTTCTAGAATCAGAAACCCCACCAGTCTCAGCAGAGTTCACAAAAGCCCTTCACCTCCCCATTTGCATACCTTCTCCCCTCTCTGCTTTAACTCTGCAAAAAACAAAAAAAACAAAAACAAACAAAAAAATAGCTTCTCTATCTTTTCCTTCCCCTTCCTTTTAAAACTTTTCTGGCAGGAAAATCTCTCCTCCAGCAAACATTAGCATAACAATGGCCCTTCCCAAGCAGGAAGGTAATTTGCAATTTTACAAGTCATATACCTGGCACTGCCTAGCGCCATTTTTAACAATAAAAGTGAGCAAACTCAAAAAACAAAAATTTTACAACTTTATTTGCCCAACACCAGAGTAGAAATTTACTTGTCTCTGAATTTCTTGAAACACAGGATATTTAAGTTTATTTGTTTATTTTAATAACAATAGTTAACATCTATAATTTATTCCTCTTCCAGCATTTCTTACTATTATTCAAGTGATCTGAAGTAATGTTTGGTTTCACATGTCTCATAAAGAAACTAATAAATAACTACTCAAATTATAACACTTTTGTCAAAAGGAATTTTTAAGACAGAAAACAACAGGGTTAATTGCTACTCTGATTATGATCTACTTCTGAAAATATCAGAATAGCATATAAGTTTAGTGGAAGATAAGTTTTAAAAAAATTATAGTGGTTGAATTAAGTTGACACTAAGGAGTATGATAGAAATGTAGATAAGTATAAGATCTGGTTTGCAGGTAGATGTTTTTCTGTGTTTTTTGAAAGTGTCACACTGATCTTCCCAGTTACAGATGGCAATATTATTTTAAAATATATATTATTTCTATTTAGGAATGCCTATGGAAGAAAAACTTGGGGTGATTCGTGGTTTGTCAATTAAAACCATATCTATGACACAAATATCTATGACACCTTCACATTTTTTCCTGTGACACTAAAAGAGCTTGTTTCTTTTTTTCTATTCATTTTTGAGAGAGAGAGAGAGAGAGAGAGAGAGAGAGAGAGAGAGAGACAGAAAGGGGGGAGGAGCAGGAAACATCAACTCCCATATGTGACTTGACCAGACAAGTGCAGAGTTTTGAACTGGTGACCTCAGCATTTCAGGTCAACACTTTATCCACTGCGCCACCACAGGTCAGGCCAAAAGAGCTTGTTTCTTTAGGGTACACAGTTAATTGCTCTTGAAAATCAGATAAAGATTTCACAAAATCTATACTGTGAATCTGTCTGTTTCTAACACTCATAAAATTTCTCTCTACTTTAGATCATGCCTCATCTACCCTACCACCTGGAAAAATACCCTTAAATTACTCTTGCCCTAGATTAATTTTTTACTATTCAAGACTCAACTTAAATATTATTTTTGAAGAGAGGTTTTTATCATTCAAAAGAGTCTTTTGACTATATGTGTGTGTATGTGTATGAAGGATAAAGAAAAAAAACTATAAAAATAGTACTCTAGTTAGAAACATATTTTCAAAGAAATATTGTACTACAAATTGCAAAACAAGTATATATTTATTATGAAATTGAAGAAATGAAATATATTCTGGATAATGAGAGCCATGTTTCTAACTGCTGGAGAAAAGAGTTACAGATTGGAAAATGTAGAATTGCGGTGAACTTCATGATGTTGTATTGGTTTGAGAAGGAAAATTACATAAGATTTGCCTAGAATATCTTCTTGTTCTAGAAACTAAGAAAAACTTTTTAAAAAATTCAGTGGACAACCTGACCAGGTGGTGGCCCAGTGGATAGAGCATTGGACTGGGATGTGGAGGACCCAGGTTCGAAACCCGAGGTTGCCAGCTTGAGCACAGACTCATCTGCTTTAAGCAAGGCTCACCAGCTTAAGCCCAAGGTTGCTGGCTTAAACAAGGGGCCACTTAGTCTGCTGTAGCCCCCTGGTAAAGGCACATATGAGAAAGCAATCAATGAACAACTAAGGAGCTGCAACAAAGAGTTGATATGTCTCGTCTCTCTACCTTCCTGTCTGTCTGTCCCTCTCTCTCTCTCTCTCTCTCTCTCTCTCTCTCTCTCTCTGTCTCTGTCACACACACACATACTAAATTCAATGGACATGTGAAGGTGACATAGTCAACTTGAAAGAGCTCTAGTGGCTCATCTGGAACAAATTGAGCAACAAAATTAATAACAACAATGTACCTCTATACTGTTTTCCATAGAAGATATACTATTTTTTACATTCCCATGAACAGTGCAGAGTTCTAATTTCTCTACAACTTTCTGCTGATATTTCCTGAGGTTTTTAAATTTTGTTTTGTTTTTGTTGTTGTTTTAATTTTTAAGTATCAGTTCTACCAGAAAGTTCTGTTCGTTTCTATCACAACAAGTTTCAACATGTAAGCACATGTTTATTTGGTGCATGTGTGCCTCTCTAATTTTATCACTTAATATATACATACTGACATAGCAAATTAACTAAAACAAAGTTGATTCACATTAGTCTTATGTGTGAAGCCATAGTGTACCCATGGCTACTGATAAAGTTCATTTACGCCACTGTATTTGATATGAATTTCAACAAGGAAGAAATGCTACAGAAGCATGTAGAAATTTATTGAAAGTGTTTGGTGAAGGTACAGTTTCTGATAGGACATGCAGAAGATGGTTCAAAAAATTCGAAATAGGTGATTTCGATCTTTCTGATAAGCCACATTCTGGGCGACCATCTTTGATTGATGACGATGTTGTTAAGACCATGTTGGAGCAAGATCCTTTTATGATAACATTGGAGATTGCAGAAAGGCTTAATTCAGCTCAGCAAACCATTTTGGACCATATTCAGAAGATAGGATTGGTGTGGAAATATTCAAGATGTGTGCCACATGAATTAAGTCAGAAGAATTTGGATGATCGAGTCATCGTATGCACATCTCTGCTTGCTCAGAACAAAATCGAGCCCTTCTTGAACTGGATGATAACTGGGGATGAAAAGTGGATACCTAGGAAAACATCATAAGGAAAATGGCATATTGTGACCCTGGAAAACCTAGCCCTTCCACCTTTAAACCAAATTTGACTCTGAATAAGAGAATGTTGTGTATATGGTGGGACATTCGAGGAACAATACACTATGAGCTTTTAAAACCAAACGAAAAGCTCAATAAGGAGAAGTATTGTCAGCAACTGGATAATTTAAAGACAGCAGTCCAAGAAAAGAGGCCGGCAATGTTCAATAGGAAGAACATCATACTGCATCATGACAATGCCAGGCTACATGCTGCTTTGGGGACTCGTCAAAAAATTGCAGAACTAGGTTGGGAAATTCTGTCACATCAACCATATTCCCTGGATTTAGCACCCTCCAACTATCACTTGTTTTTGTCCTTACAAAATTTTTTGAAGGGCAAAAAATTCAAAAATGAAGAAGATATCAAACAAGCACTGGTTCAATTTTTTGCATCAAAAGATAAAACATTTTTCAAAAATGGAATATACAAATTGCCCTCATGCTGACAAGAAATCATTAATAATAATGGCAATTATATTATTGAATAAAGTTTATTGAATAAAGTTTATTGAAGGTAAGAAAAATTTGTATTTTGTTTTATTCCAAAAACGGACAGACTGTAATAGTCATCTTAACAAGTATGAGGTGTTATTTCTGAGGTTTGAATTTGAATTCCCCTGATGGTTACTGATGTTGAACATCTTTTTGTATACTTATTGGATATATGTCTTTGGAGAAAAGTCTATCAACTATTCAACCCTGTGCTCACTTTTTAACCAGATTTTTCTTTCTATTGAATTAAGGTGTTATTTATAAATTTTAGACATTAATTCTTATCTAAGATGTGGGTTGCCAACAATTTTCTCATTTTTCCCCATTACATTGATTGCCTTTTTACTCTGATGACTCTTTCCCTTTTTGTGCAGAAATCTTTAAGTTTGATATAGTCTCACTTGTCTATTTTTACTTTTATTGTTTTTGTTTGTGGTGTAATATCCAAGAAATCATGGCATAGACCAAAGTCAAGAAGTTTTTTCTCCACATTTTTTTAGGAGTTTTAGATTTTCAGGTCTTATACTTAAGTCTTTATTTATTTTGAATTTATTTTTGTGTGTGTTATAAAATAAGGGCCAACTTTTATTCTTCTGTTTTTAGGATATATAGTTTTTGTAATATTATTTGTTGAAGACTCTATTATTTACTCATTATATATTCTTGGCATCCTTGTTAAATATTATTTAGTTGTATAATGAATGGTTTATTTCTGGGTTTTTATCCTGTTCCATTAGTCTATATATCTGTCTATAAGCAAGAACCATTTTATTTATTTATTTATGTACTTAGAGAATTAAATTTAACAGGGTGACATTGGTCAACTCGAGTACATAGATTTAGAGAAAACATCTCCACATCTTTGGACAGTCAATTATGCTGTGTACCCATCACCCACAGTCAAATAATCTGTCACCCTATAATTTGTTTCTCTTTATGCCCCTCCCTTTGCTCCCACATCCCTCCCTCTCCTCCCTTCCCCTCCCCCCTTTAACCACTGCACTTTTATCTTGTCCATGAGTCTCAGTTTTATGTCCCACTTATGTGTGGAATCATACAGTTCTTAACTTTTTATGATTTACTTATTTCACTGAGTATAATGAACCATTATTTTTTAATTACTATAGCTTTGTAATACATTTTAAAATCAGGAATTTTGATGTCTCTGGTTTTGTTCTTCTTTCTCAAGACTGCTTAGGGTATTTAACCTTTCACAGTTCTCTTGAATAACTACCATATAATCTAGCAATACCACTTCTGGGTGTCTATACAAAACAATTGATATCAGGATCTTGTCAAACTATCTGTACTCCCAAGTTCACTGGAGAATTACTTATAATAACTAAGGTATGAAAACTGTGTAAATGTTCACCAATGGAAAAATGGACAATGTTGTATATACATAAAATGGTATATTACTCAGCCTTTAAAAAAAAGTAAATTCTGCAACTAGGATTACATGAGTGACCCTTAAGAACATTATCTTAAGTGAACTAAGTTGGCCACTGAAAGACAAATACTGCATAATTCCACTTATACAGGTATTTAAAATATACTAATAGAGACAGAGAGTTGAATGGTTGTTTCCAGGGGCTAGGTAAAAGGGGAAATGGGGAATGACAGTTAAACAAGTATAAAGTTCCAAATATACAGAATAAATAAATTCTAAAAATATGTGCACAACACTGTACTGATATTTCATAATACTGTACTGTGAACTTAACAATTTGTTATTCTTTTTCCATAGGAAAAAATAAATAATAAATATCATCAAGTTCAAACTTATATAAATAAATAATAAATCATGGGGAGAACAAGTAGCTTTTAGTATATTTCTAAATAATAATGGCAAGAGAATAATAAATACCATAGTAATCGATCATAAAATTATCACACTTAATAGAATAATTACATACTTTAAGTATCATCTACTAAAATACCTTTTAATCATAAATAAAAATTAGTTAACTTTATAATTAATAAAACAAGAACTACTACCTTAAACTGATCAAAAGAAAGACTATCTGTAATCAGGCATATCAACATTATGTATTTCCTGATATGATGTACTAAGAAGTCACTCATTCCATTTCTGTGGCATTAAAAAAAATTAAACATTAGACAAATCCAAACTGAATAGTAGTCTAAAATTATATAGTCCATTACTTCTCTAAAGGTCACAGTCATAATAGAAAAAGGAAGATATAAATTTTTTCTTAAATGAAAGTAGACTAAAGAGAAAGAAAAACTATATTAAAGATGAAGAACCCTAGACTGTTGGCATTTACTTTATGGTTATATAAGATGTGATATTTCAGAAGTTGGTTGGAAGGCAGAGTATTTTGTACTATTTTGCAACTTTTTAAGCTAATTTTAATTATTTTTTGTCACTTTGGTGGTCTTATTAGTTAAGTATAAATGGTAAACATAGTACAAAATTATAATATGTATTATTAACTTAAGCTATGAATTCAAACATTAACTTAATTCCCATATACAGATGTTATAGAAATAGAAATGAAAAGCAAAGTAAATATAAGTGCATAATTCTTGGACAAAATAAAAAATTTAACAAAAGACATTTTTTAAAAGGTTAGAATTTGTTACATAATACTATATTAGTCCACTAAATTATTATTATTTTCATAGGTGTCTTAAAAAATTATTTGAACAATACTAACTATAGTGGAATTATCTATTCTGTCTTCTCTATCTCGTTCTACCTTAGGTAACCTCAAAATCTTAAAAGTAGTCATCTACACCTACTTTAAATACTTCTTTTCTCTTTCCATATTGTTTCAAGAATATTATTTATTCTCATGGAAGAATTAAAAATATATTCTGAAGATCAAGAAAGCCAAAATATCACCATTATATGGCTTATTAAAAGGGCCTGACCATTAATATGTTCATCAGATATATGTAAATTATCAGATTAATAAGAAGTCATTTTAAAACTATTTGTTTAAGAAAAATAACCATTTTACTAGAAATAGTAATTCCAACAAGTAGATTATTTAAAGGTTTTAATATTCTTCAAGAATAATTGACATGATAATTATTTTTAATTTAAGATAAATTAGTTGGCACCCACGTTGATCTCTTAAGAAGTAATAATTAATTTATAAAATACTAGTGAAAACATTGAATTAAAACATTCTTTCTTTTCTAAAAGAAAGCTGAATACAATTTTATAAAAAAAAGAAATTATTACGCCAAGTGCAGGAAGTACAACCTTAAAATCTTTTCTAATAAGCAAGATTTGCCAGATGCTAACAACTTGTTACTAGTAATAAATTAGATAGATGTAATAGTCACAACATTTCAGAATTGAAAGCAACCTTGTATGTCATTTAATCTAATTGCTTGATTACGGAGATAAGAAGCAACTGTAGAGAGGTTATCTAATTTGCCCAGCTAGACATCAAAAACTTTGGACTGTCCAGTCACACAGAGTAATAATATTTTAAATTACAATGATGCTTTAAAATAATGCTTTTACACATTTTTAGTGTGCCCTTGTCCACACTTCCTCATTGTATATTTAATCTGCACAGTTTGGGTCCAAACTCAATTTACATATTTTAGATAGCTTGTATAAAAGTGAGATTTAAAATTAAAGGTGACAACTGTTAACTATGGATTTTTTGTTTGTTTTGTGACAGACAAAGAGAGGCAGAGAGGGACAGACAGACTGAAAGAGAGAGAGATGAGAAGAATTAATTCTTCGTTGAGGCACCTTAGTTTCTCATTGGTTACTTTCTCATATGTGCTTTGACGGGGGTGAGGGGGCTACAGCAGACAGAGTGACCCCTTGCTCTAGCCAGCAACCTTGGGCTCAAGCTGGTGAGCCTTGCTCAAACCAGATGAACCCACGCTCACGCTGGCAACCTCAGGGTTTCTAACCTGGGTCCTCCACATCCCGGTACGACACTCTATCCACGGTTCCACTGCACCACCGCCTGGTCAGGCAACTATGAGGTTTTTGATTTATGTAAATTAAAGAGACTATGGTTGAGCAAGGTACAATCTTTTTATTCATACAGGAGAATAGTGAGGTTACCTTTCAGCATTGAGATTAATAATCTTGTATGTAAAGAATCTTGTGCTATTAGGGGAGATTATAAATTTCTGTCTAAACTCTTGAAATCTTTTAATATGTCAATCAATATCAACCATATTTTAAGCATCTACTTGTGTGTCCCAAAATGTGTTAATTGCTAAAATTATAACAGAAAGCAAATTAAAGAGGGTTCCCACTCACTTAGATTTTGTCTATTGTATTAGGGGATCATAAATAGCAAAAGGTCATTGTACATAGTTTTATTTGTAAGCTGAAATGCAGAGTACATTGTTGAATGCAGTTGAATTAATCAATGAAAAGATGGCTGGATAAATAATGTAATAAAATGTGTCTGTTATGCTCTGGTATGCTGAGTAATTAACAGATTTTGGCGATATTACATGCTGGTATTTGAAATGAGTTAATAAAAGTGAATAAAATAAGAGTGGGATAAAAAAATTTTAAATTAAACAGAAAATTATGATAGGGATAGATCATTCTGCAATCCTCTGATGATATTAGCCCTTTGATTCATATAATGTCTTTATGAAATGGGACTCATCTGGCTACTTAATGTAGGTAAATGGAGTTTCCTACAACTGATGCTAGTTGAATCCTACATTTACTTTCAGTAAAAATGTTTAAGAGTTGAAATAGTATCTGTCTTAAAAGATATTGCGGTATTAAGAGAAACTGTAATGTGTTGGTAGTCTGTATTATGTAATAATGATAAACCTTTTTAGTGTATCACCATTAAAATTGTGACTTTTGTTATATATCCTTAATGCATTATATTTAAGGAACTCACCTGATTTCATACCCTGCTTTCTATTCAATATTAATCCTGAAAAATAGATTTTACATTAAGATTTTACAAGGTGCCAAAACTACTAAAGAGAAAACCTTGTGAAATGTCTACTTCTCACCTGAGACTAAATTGTATTTGACTAATGTTCATTTTACCTACGTTAAAACATTTAGCGTGGTCACTCCCAACTAAATCACACAGGACATGGTTCTGTTCCACCACTATGTCATGTAGGATGTGCTCTGTCCTGGTTCATAGATTGAGCTGCTCTTTTGTTTTTCCTATGTTATACTGACTTCTTCATGCAGTGTAAAACCCACACTTCTAAAATTTAAATTTATATCACTAAGCAAAATATTCACTCAAGCCAATTATCTCATGTTATCAATTATAATCATTCTTAAGAACTATCTTTTAAGTAATACAGCTTTTGATGAGCAAACAAATGCCTAAAAAAATCTTTCATAGCTCTCACACCTGTAGTTTTTGTGACAACTCAAAGTTGGAAGATTAAGAGGTCTTGTTCTTCATGCATAAGTTAGCTTTGGAGATAATAATACCTTTAATAGAAATAAACTACTTATGCATAAGGTTAGGAAACTGTCTTAGGTATATCTCAGAAAATAAAACACACTGTACAATTATTAAGAATGAGAAATATGCTTCTACATCTGCAAAACTTCTGGAGCCACAGTTTCTATAACTTTAAAATGAAACTGTAAGAATCAAATGAGATCTCTGCTGCGGCAACAATAAACTACTCAGAGAGCAGATGATATGCTCCAAGGGGCCTAGGGAAGGCAACAGCCTTAGTCAGCAGACCAGAGGACTGAAGCCCTGTCCCCAGCCTTACTCAGATATTTATTAGCCAGTACAAATAATTTAAGAAAACAGACAGAAGAAGTTTTCAGGGGGCAAAGTAAAGGACAAGAAACATGCTGACTTCTAATCTCTGCTCTGAGAGCCTAAACATTTTTTGCTACTGAATCTCATCCTGCTGTTTTGCTGTTTCCAGCATGCACTGTTTCCAGTATGGGTCAGAGAGGCTCCTGGACTCTCATCCACTCAGAGCTTTCGTCACCTTGCTGTCTCTAATTGTTTACCTTAACTCTGCAAGTCTTCATAGCATATTCTTATGGATATCTGTAAAATTGCAGATAAAATTGTAATTCATATAAAGGCAAAGACCTATAAATATATAAAAGACAAAAAAATAAAACCCCAACAATCCAGGGAGTTGATTTTATTAAGGCTATTGCAATAGGGGGAGGTCCCTCTACCTGAAGGTCAGAGTGCCTGGTGAGAGGATTTTGTCTTATACTTGAATAGGAAGGAGTACCTGGGTGATTTATAAGAGAAACCTTACTCTCAGTAAAATGGTGAGAAAATGTTTATCATTGTAGCTAGTTACGGGGTGTCACATAATTCAGCTAATCTTTCATGACACAAAGAATGGGGAGTTGGAAAATCTGTGTCCAGCCTAACCAACAGAATCATTTCAAAGGTGAAATATCTGTGCCTTACCCTGTCACAGGTAAACAATGAAGCCATGGCAAGATCTTATTTTAAGTCAAGAGACAGTGTGGAAAACGATTGTTTGTGAGGGTCACTGAGAGGCTGTGAGGGCTGATGGACATGAGCTAGACCAGGGCAGTTGGAGGCTCTCCACTCTTCTTCTCTCCTTGTTTTATTGGTTCTACTTGCCTTCCCTGTGCTCAAAGCCATGAAAGTTTCTGTATGAGCCCTTTAAATTCTGGTGGGCAGGTGAGGAGATCTACATCACATAAGATGCTGAGACTAGCTTCTCAGGAAAGTTCCTCTGCTTATTATACCTGTCTCTTACCAATTTGGAGGGGCCTGCCTCTCTCTTCAGCCTCTCCCTGCCCTCCAGTTGTGCTGGACATGCATGAGGTGCATTGGGAATGTGCATTTGCCATGTGATGGTTGGAGCTGGTTTCAGATTTCACCCAGGAATCTGCCCAGGGCTTGAACCAACCCATAATCCTAAGTAAGTCACTTAGGAAAGGATGGTTCTCAGTGGCAAGCTCTTTTCCAGACGCAGAATGGTGGGAGATTTCTTAATAATCATTGCTTTCCAGAAGCATGGGGTTCAGGTATAATTAAACACTGTCAGGTACACCTACAACATCCTCAATTCCCTTTTATCTAAGGGATGGGAAATAAATGAGTCCCTTTCATGGGCTGTTATTATTGCAATGCGCCTAGTGCATAGACATCATTTAATATGACTTATTCATCACTATCATTGGTGTAGTACATCATGAAGTTTAGACATTAACTCCACAGTTAAGCTTTCCTCTTTTTTCTTCCTAACAGGGTATATCCCAAGCTGTCCACTTTGCTTCTATGGACAGAGCAGTGTCCTTCTCTTGAATTCACTCCTAGGGCTTCCATGACATGCGATTCTCTGGCTGAGCCATACCTCCTAGATAAGAGTCACCTGAGAGTTGCTTGTAATCATTATTTCTCTGGGTAGGCAAAACATGTGGGTATGTGACAATATCTTTCCCAGGACTTCCTCTCATTTATCAGCAATGTAGTGATTTATCCACACTGTTTCTTTGGCTGATGCTGTCAGTGAATTAAGAAAGATATATGTTATAAGACAGCATAACTGGTTGGAGTCAAGTCAATAGATAAATGCAGCTCACTGTATAGATGTAAATCATTGTGATTCTGTTTCGATGTACCTTGTTTGTCTTAAGTTGTTTAATCCAACAATGACTAATTACACCATCAGGTTGCTTTTAAATAGCTTACCAGATGCAGGCTGAAATTACTCTGCAGAAGAAATTTCTTTTAATGTCCTCTCCCTATATTTTTTTATAGAATTTTTACAAATTCTATTTTAAAAATGGTAATATAATGTCATACACATGCCATTTTCTCAATTGCAATAAAAAAAGAGTTCTACAAAAATTATTTCCAAAAATGACTAATTTATAGTAAGTTAATTTTATAACAGTTTTTAAAATATAAATAATTATGTATCTCTTTATTGGGTCATGTCTGGAGTGACATTTATAATAGCTTCTTCCATTCAGGTCTGTCTTTTTAATAAAATATATTTTTAAAAACTGTAAGAAATTTGATGTTATGCATTTCCTCTGGTGAGTGTTGATATTTTAGTGTTTGAGGTTCAGGTTCATTTTTATAAAATGTCAAATTTATTTGTATAGTGTTGTTCATATATTTCTATATTATCCTTTAAATTTGTGTCTTTTTACTCGTAAGTTTTTTAGATATTGATCATTTTTATTTTTTATATTGAAATTGCTTTTCTTGTTTTATTTTTCTTTTGTTTTTTTTTCTATCTTCAGTTTCATTGATTTCTACTATTTATAAATGCTTTCCCTCTTTTCTACTTAAAATTATTTTGCTCTGTTTTTTAGTTTCTTAATGTAGAAACTTAGATTCTAGGAGAGTTCTAGAAGTAGCTTTACCTTTTTATCTTTGATGACTTTCTTCTTTGATGAATTTCTGTGCTTTGTTGAGAAAGGAATGTTGAAGTCTCCTGCTATACTTGTGGTTTTGTTTTTTCTTTCTTTCTTTTCTTTCTTTTTTTTTTTTTTGGTGACAGAGACAGAGAGAAACAGAGAGAGGGACAGATAGGGACAGACAGACAGGAAGGAAGAGAGATGAGAAACATCAGTTCTTCATTGCGGTTCCTTAGTTGTTCATTGATTGCTTTCTCATATGTGCTTTGACCAGGGCTACAGCAGACTGAGTGACCCCTTGCTTGAGCCAGCGACCTTGGGCTCAAGCTGGTGAGCCTTGCTGAAACCAGATGAGCCCACGCTTAAGCTGGCAACCTCGGGGTCTTGAACCTGGGTCCTCCGTGTCCCAGTCCGGTGCTCTATCTACTGCGCCATCGCCTGGTCAGGCGTGGTTTTGTTTTTAATGCTTTTCTTTGCTATCTACTTAAAGAGTACTGGTAGTAACTTGCCTTAAAATTTAAATTCCGGTTGGAATTACATCTGAATTGATGCCATCTTGATATGGAACACACTTCAGATTTTCTGGAACATTCCTGAAGTATTGTCCTGAAGGGAAGTTCTTTTAGTGGGCAGAATGCATCTGGTTGTTCACTTTACTTAGAAACAGAAATGGCCAGAGGTCTAAATGTACATGGATTCTTGAGTAGCAACCAACAACTGGACTGGATATTTGGGGTCTTGGAAGGAACATGATTATGTTACTTTCAACCTCTATGTCTTTTAATTTAAAGTGCATCTCTGCTAGAGAATATATAGTTGAATCATAATTCATTTTATCCAGTCTTCTAATATCTGCTTTGAGGTTTTTAATTATTTACATTTAAGTTTATTACTTATAAAGTAGGACCACTTATAAAGTACTTATTAAAAATTGTGTAATTTTTCTAATTGTTTTTAATTTTTCTTTTATTTTCTGTTTCCCCATTAGTCTGTTGATACCTTCTTCATGTTAAATAAATATTTTTTAGTGTTCTGTCTCAATTCAAGTGTTATTTATCTTACTATTTTCTAGGTTATTATTATTAGTGATTTACTTGGGATTGCAGTTAACATTTTATTTTATAACAGTCTGGACCAGATTAGTATCAATTTAATTTCAATAGTGTACAAAAATTGTTTAGTTCTATTATCTCTTCCCTCCTTTATGATATTATTTTGTTAAAATTTTATCTTTATTATTTTTATGTTAATATCTTAATTTCTTATTTTTTATCTACTTTTGCTAGATATAAAAATCTTGGTTGAGACTTTTTTTAAATTCATTGACTATGTCATCCATGGCCTTCTTGTACTTCATGATTTTGATGAAAAATGGGTTTTAATGGTATTGAAAATTCATTAAAAGTGTTAAGTCACTTCTCTCTTGTTTCTTGTAGATTATCACATTATTTTTGGATTTCTACAATTTAAATATAAAGTATCTAGGTCTGAATTTATTTTAGTTGCAACTAAACAAAGTTCATAGAACAATTCGATGTCTAAGTTTTTCAATCATACTTGAAAAGATTTATGCCATTATTTCTTTAAATGTTATTTCTTTCTTTTTATCACTCTTCTTTCCTTCTGGAACTGCCATGATACCCATATTGGTATACCTAATGTTGCTATACATATCTTTGAGATGGTAGGTAAGGCAACTTTCCAGAAAGAATATCTGAAATTGTAGAAGCTTCAGGCAGAAGGAACTTGAAAAACACAAGAAGCAGCTGGAAGGATATTCTATCTTGAGCTCAATGAATAAAGAAGAGAATGGTGCAAAAACAGGGCCAGCATCATGGATGTGCTACCTTTACAGTTGAAGTCCCTGAATTTCAGGAGGGCTCTACACTTGGTTAAATGCTCTACTGTCACTGTCATAAATTATTAACCATTTTTGGACAATGACACCACATTTTCCTTCAGCATTGGGCATGTAATTTATTCTGTATTCTGCATGTAATATAACTGGTTTTGTGGAAAAGGACAGATTTAAAGGATAGACAAGAAACAGAAGTCAAAGAACCCCTACATTGGAGTTTAGTTTAAGTTAAGTTGGCCAAACATTTCAGGGCATTCATCAAGGGAGAGCTGTGGTATGGTTTGTAGATAGGCACAGTGGTTAAGAATATCAGCTCTGAAGTCAGACTGTCTGATCTTAAATACAGATTTGCTTAATAGGTTTGTAATCTCGGATGATTTAAATTCTCTGTGCTTCAGTGTCCGCAAATAAAAATGAGACATTGATATAATTTGTTTTCACTGTTTGGTGAAGATTGGGTTAAATTATATGGATGTGGTTACAGTAATTACTGGAACATATATACATACAAGTATTTGTATTTGTTATTATATACAAGTATATAAGACCTATACAAGTATTTGCTATTATGACTAGTAGCACTAGCAAAATTGTTCTAGCATGTTTTGTAAGTAGGTTGCCAGCAGCTTTGCTGGAGAGCAGAATGGGAAGCAGTGAGTGGCAGGAGATGTGGCCAAATATGAAATAGTCAGAGGCCAGATCTTGTAAGGCTCTGAGGTACTTAGTGAGAAGTTTGAACTTTAAGTTAATAGAAATGTCAAAAATTAAGAGTGAAATGTTCTAATTTGCATATTATTCCTTCAGTTACCATCTCTTTATTAAAGATTTAGGCTAGTTTCTTTACTCAAAGGCCTCTCAGAAAATAATAGAGTAAATTTTTTTAATTCTTGGCTTCTTGAGGGAGATAATATAGCAACTTCAGTGAATTCAAGGCCAGCTGTACTCCCTAGAGTTCTTTGAAGGCTCAGAAAGCCTGAGGCCAACACTGTAATGTATTCAAGAAATAGTCCAAGTTTCAGTTTCTTAATGACCTACCCATTAGCAAACTTTTTAGAAATCCTTTTTATAATCATCAATAATGATCAATTTGTTACTTCACAGTCACTTTTCTGACATGGTGGAGGCAAATTTCTAGTTTCTGTAATTTACTTTTCTCTCTAAACTCCCTATCTTGATTATGATTACAGTTTTTGTTCCTTCATTCTAAGACATCTGAAGGTCTCTGTAATACCTAAAATTGATTGCAAATATCAAACCTCTTATCCTGAAGAAGAAATAAATTCACAGTTCAAAACAGTTTATGATTCCATAAAGATAATGACTCTAGTAGCTTCTAAAAAGGGCTGCTGCTATGAAGATCTCATTGCAGACACCCTACATGGCAGTCAGATCATTGCTATTAGAACAATTATCAGTGGTATCGTTTTTCTGTAACCATGTTCAACATCTTAATATATCCAAACAGAAAAATGAAAGAAAGCCATTGCCTTGCCAACTTGGTGACATCATTGGCATATTCATTGTGTAAGATGTAGAACAGAAATGGGAACACAAGCAACTTTGCTTCACTACTGGCTGAAAATCTTCAGTATCTGGAAGATGGTGGACACATTTCCTGTTATGAAAAGCTTGCAAATGTACTTCAAGGAAAAACAGAATAAGGTAAATTTGTGTAAGTAGGTATATCTCATATAACAACAAAAAAAAATGGGACAAATCTAGGATGTATAAAATAAGAACTACATAGGTGGTATGTCATACATACTGCAGTGGTTTAAAGATAAGTTTGCAAGGTTTATTTTGAGTGAAAATAAAAATGCAGAGTCTAGCATAAGGAATATAGCAACAGCATTGCATTAAATTATATAAGGTGCCAGTTGCAGCACTGGAAATATTGAAGGGAATACTATGTAAATTACGTGATTGTCTAACGACTAAACTATATACCTGAAACTAATACAAAATGAAGTTTAAAAAAATACGGGGTCTTCAGATCCCGCACAAGAAAATCTGTTTCAGTAAGTCTAAAATTTTGCCCAGGAATCTGTTTTTATAATACTAAAGTAAGGTGAGATGCAAGGGGTATCTTAAATGCTAGGTAGGTAGGTATGCAACACCAACTTTGAAACTTGGGTGTTTTGAAACTCAAATTCATGGGATAAACCTGAAGGGAAGGAGGAAGGGATCGATGTAAACACAATAAATTAAAATCAATTAAAAGGAGAAAGAAACTCAAATTCAGTTTCATGTGCCTTGGGAAGGTCACCTAAAGTTTTTAATGATCACATATAATCTGATAAATTAATCTATTATGAAAGCTAACTTTTTTACTTACTCACTTATTCTTGTTTCAAATTCTTTGATCATTTATTTAGGAAAATTTATAGCTACTCTTTTTCTATTTTGGATTTAAAGTCAAACTTTTATACTTATTTTTAACAAGTAGTTACATCACAGATTTTAGGGAAATTTGGATAAGGGTGAATAAGTGCCAATGCTCATAGCCCCGAAAAATATAAATGATTAAACCATCTCTCTGCTCTTTTAAGTGACTAACCCAATACCAATAGGCTGATTTTCTTTTCTTTTTTATTTTTCTTTATTTGTTTTTTATTAAGTGAGAGGATGGGAGGCAGATGGACTCCCACATGTACCCAAAAGGGATCTATTGGACAAGTCTCCAAGGAGCGATGCTCTGCCTATATGGGGCATTGCTCTGTTGTTTAGCAATGGAGCTATTTTTAGAACCTGAGGTAGAGGCCAGAGAGCCATCCTCAACTCCCAGGGCCAACCTGCTGGAGCCAATTCAGCCATGGATGCAGAAGTAAGAGGAGAGAGAGAGAGAGAGAGAGAGAGAGAGGAGGGGTATGGGTAAAGGAGCAGATGGTCACTTTTCCTGTGTGCTCTGACTAGGAATTGAACCCCGAATATCCACATGCACTGCCATGCTCTACCACTGAGCCAACCTGGCCTGAGAATTTTTTTTCAGCATTCAGAGTGAGTCTCATCTCAGTACAATAACAGGGAGCATTGAAGCCATTTGAGAAAGTGTATTCTATATGTGTTTATTCAACTAATATCCATTGGACACTCACTTGTCTCAGACTCTGGGGATAAGGCAATGAAGAAAACTAAAAAAAACAAACCTGCTCTCCAAGAGATTACATTTTAGAAGAAGCAGACTGATAAAACATATACAACTTAATATGTAATATAACACCATAAAGTGATGCATTTTATGCAGAGAAGACAAGCAAATTTCAGGGATACACAGTGACAGCAGCAGACTGGTGAGGAAGTGGCATGTTTTTAGACAGGAGCACCATGGATAATCCTTACACCATAAACTTTGAGTAGAGAATGAGATAAATAAATATTTGGAGAAAAACCATCCCAGTCAAAGACCAGCAGGTCCTAAACACTGAGACAGGATTGGCTCAGCAACTTCAAGGCACAGCAAAGAGCCCAGTATAAAAGGAACCAAGTGAGCCCCTGGGAGGGGAGTGGGAAAAGAGGCCAAGAAAAGGGAGCCCAGCACAGTAGGGCCTATTAGATCATGATGAAATAATATACTTTTAAATATAATTTTTAGTGATATTGGAGACCATTAGATAGTTTCAAGGAGAGAAATGTCATTATAAAGAATTCTTTTCTTTTTAAAAAAATGTTTTTAATAATCAGTTTAAACATTATGTGGCAAATAAATTACAATGAGCAAGACTGGAACAGAATGACAATTTAGAAAACTCTTAGAGCAGTTCAAAAGTATAAAAAGGTTATATTTAATGAGTGTGTTGTTTATAGGAATTCTAAAATTTTCAAGGTATTTTAGGGCCTCAGAGATTTTGCCTTATTGATTCTGGAAAAAAAAAATATTTAGGGCACATCAGGAAGGAGTCTGTGCACATATTTCTCTTGATTAAAAGGGAGGAAGGGATCTAGGGAGGTATAAAGAAGTCCACTAGGCTTTGAAGCTTTGAAACGGGAATGAAAAAAGATTAAAAAGAAAAGTGGAGTTCCTTTTTCCCAAATGAGAATAAAATTCTAGTTTCAAAAAAGTAATGAATGTGCATAGAATCATTTTTACCATGAAATCTGAAATGAGTCTTGGTTTTGATTAATGTTTTATTGGTGTTTTAGAGGTCCCAGCAAAAGTAGTACTCAACTTATGCAAGTTTAAAGCTCAGAAAGCAAAAGAAGTTGGGATGCATATATTTTTTTCTTTTATTATAAAAATAACACTGGAGCATGTAAATATTTTATTCATAGACATCATTACTTAATTTATGAGACAAACTGTCCCCTATCTTTTTGGATTACAGCCTATGCTACATCTTACTAAAGTTATGGTTGCAAGTTATGGTAAATATACTTCTCATTTTACCCAAAACTTTATTAATTACCTATTAAGAAAAATAATTTTAAAAAACCAATCTGGAAAGTAATTCAGACCAGAAGTGTAAAGTAAATAATTATATTCTTATAAAATTCTTAGGAGACAAATAAACAGAAATTATTTGTCAATAAAATTATTGTTTTTGACTCTCAACAAAAGAAAGAACTTAGATAATTTTAGGATAAAAAATGTTTGACTATCATTGTGTCTAATAAATGGAGAGATACCTGATGCCATTACCTGGTGGTTTTAAAAGGATGATCATATCTCCATTCATTTTAAGGAACATGTGTTCAACATTGCATTTTCTAGACAAACTCAGTCTTTTTCTTCAGATAGTAAAAATTAAAATAATTTATTTTTAGACAAGTTATACTTTCTGTTCACTACACAGACAACACACACATACAGAGAAAGAGAAATATACTTCTATGTGTTCAATTCCACATTCATAATACTTTTTCTATTGGGAATTGTGCATGTTTTATGTATGTGTAGATACCTTTGAAATTAAAATAAGTAGTGTTTATTAAATTTTACAGTTTTTCCTATTTCTATAACTTATTAATACTTCAAGGCTTTCTCTATCATTATCACGAGGTAAGCCATCTTATTATTCCCGATTTACTGGTGAAGAGATTGAAGCTCAGACATTAATTTCCCTAGGAGCTGAACAGAGAATTTACTGCAAGCAGTCTGACTCCAAAGTCTTTTTCTTATAATCATGTTTAATACTTCTAATATTATATGCATACTCTTAAAGGTGTGTGTGTGTGTGTAATAAAGTAACTTCTGATAAAGATGGCCTAGAAGTAGTATATATTAAGACATAAAATTGAGACCTAAGGTCAGAAAGGCCTCTGAGAATATCTTTCAAAATATTAACACCATGGTCTCTTCCTACTCCTATGCCTATGCAAGGCAGGCAGGCCTCAGAAAAGAGACTCAGTGAGTCTGCATTGTTTATGCATATCTAAGGGAATAAAGGAAGACATCAAATTGTATGATGTGTAGAAGAATAATTACCATCCAGATCGATCATCTGGTACACTGGAAGTTCGTAGAAACTGTGTAGTATAAATCAATCAGAGA
Source organism: Saccopteryx bilineata (assembly GCF_036850765.1). Lineage (NCBI taxonomy): Eukaryota > Metazoa > Chordata > Mammalia > Chiroptera > Emballonuridae > Saccopteryx > Saccopteryx bilineata. The sequence goes on along the minus strand of NC_089490.1, from coordinate 371,234,502 downwards.
AATATGTCTTTATCAGAGAAAATCAAATCATACAAAGCACATCAGAGCTTAAATAAAAGCCAATTAACCTTGGCAACAGTACCATGGATTAATTAGTATTTTATACTAAAATTATAGTCATTTAATGAATTCTATTTAACCTAAATTTCAAATAAAACACATAGAAAAAACACAAAACAACAATGCATCACTTTATTTAAAAAGAGAGAGAGAGAAAGATAAAACCTCAGCAAAGTATTTCTTCATAAAACCAGATACTGGTTTTCAAAAGTGTAGTTACTTCAATGTAATCCATTTCTGGAAATTTTTTCAACAAACTTCTATCATAAGAACATTCTCTCATTACCATTTGAGATAAATAAAATACCTTTCCTTAATCTTACAAATTCAGTTTTATTTCTCCAACAGCACACCTGTGCTTTATTTAGTACAGTCAGAATGGATAATATAATTACTAGTATAATTACCTAATTTTTGCTCAAGTAAAAAATAATTTGTCACCGTAAGTATAGTTGGTTAAAATTCCTTTGAGAGTCTATGCATTTAAAACCATGCTGAAAAAAATTCTTCTTTTTAGGATATGAGGTGGATAACTCCAAATATAACTCTCTAGACTAGGTCTAACTGCTAACAAATGAACAGACATATAGAAGAACATGAGCCAAGCCTGTGCATTTGGGGGATGAGGATGCTTGTCTATATCAAATAGCTGACTGGAGATGCTAATTCATGTATCCATTTGCACAGCCCCAATTAGCATCATGTATTCATTGCAAGAACATTGGACATTCACTTAAGTATACATACACAGCTATGTACTGTGCTCTTAGAATTCCTGTTAAAACAACATGAATCATGTGCATAGGAATGGATCAGGATAGGGAAAAAAAAGCATTCAACTGATATATGCATGTTTTGCTAATTTAATATCCATGAATACATGCATATAGGCATGTACATACATGGATAAAGATGTAAACATATGATAATATTCATATACTTAACTTATGCATCTATTATAAACTAAAATGTTCACAAATGCCAGAAAGCATAAATGTATATAGAAACTGCTAGAATAATGCCTATAATTTTGAGATTTTGAACACCTATACAAAATAATTATTTATTAATCTTAGTGTAATATCATTTTCTGAATGAAACCATTATAAACCAAGTTACCCGATACTTCACTCTCTCTTCCCCATGGTATAATATAAAACAACCCTCACCTTTCTTTGTATCTATGTACCTCCTTCATTAATGGTTGTCATTTTTCTAAGTGGTAAGCTCCATAAATGCAGAACTCTGGCCTCTGCAGTAGAGAAAGTGTGGTGAAATGGTTAAGTAAACAGATTTCAGCAACTCACTAGTCAGGTCTATATCCTATCTCATCCTCTTACCAGCTGTATGATCTCAGGATTTTATTAACATTTTCTACCTCAATTTCCATATCTGTGAAATAAAGATAACTGTAATAAGTTCTAACTAATCTTGAGAGTATTAAATTTTTTTATTGGAGTTACATTGGTTAATGAAATATATAGGTTTCAGGTGTACAGTTCTATAATACCTCATCTGTATATTGTATTGTATGCTCACCACCCCCAGTAAAGTTTGCTCCCATCCACATTAATCTCCCCTTTATTCTCTTCTACCTCCCGCTATTCCTCTGGTATTACCACACTGTTGCTTATGTCTAGGAGGGTTTTTTTCTTTGCTTAATTCCTTCACTTTATCTTAAAGATGACCAGCACATTAAGTGCAATGTTAGTATTCAGTTAATTCTTTTGCTTATCACTAAATTCTCAATGGAAAAGTAGAATGGCAGAATGACTGGCTTACTGAATGAACAAATGGAAAGAAGGGGTGATAGTGATTATCTTATTGACTGACATTCAAATCACTTTGAAATTGGACTTTGGACTCCCTTACCCTATTAAAAGTATGTATATATGCAGAATATGCAAACCTGACAAAAGAGCATATAAAAGAATAGATACTGTAGAACAGACTGACAGCTGTTGGAAGGGTGGGGGGTTGGAGGGATGGATAAAGGGATTAAGCAGTACAAATTGGTAGTTGTATATTATGTGTATTACAGCATAGGGGATGTAGTCAACAGTATAGAGATAAATACAAAATGGTACCAGGTGAGTACTTGAAGTAAGAGGGGGACCACTCTTTAAAGTATTAGCCACTTTACTGTAATCTGAAACTAATACAGAATAATACTGACTGTAAACTGTAACTGAAAAATAAATTTAAAGGAAAGAACAGATACTTTAGTTGAGGGTGAGGGTTTGTAGAATCAGAGCCCCATCCTCTAATGTTCATGTACTTCCTCAGTAGCCTTTGAGCTATATCTACTAAAGGACTAGGCTCAGAAGAAAAGAGGAGAAAAAATCTCTGACTTAAGTCCAACTATGTAAGGTCCAAGAGCTAGAAACTACTACTAAAAGAAATTAAGTGACCTGCACAAGTCCGGGTGAATGTCAAAGTCGGATTCCAATTAAAACACAGAAATGCCTTGTGAATTATGTCTGTAACGTTCAACTGCATTCCAAAATTCATCCAACACTGTCATATCTACTCTGCTTAAAATCACAGCTATAGGTCCATTCATAAAACTTTCAGGGAAAAAGGCAAAGGAAAAAAGGCCTAAAAAAAAATGAACAACAGCAAAACCCATAAAGACAATGTTTATTTTCTCTTCCTAGTAGACTGGTCTTATGATTCCCTGTCATCCTACTATGCTCCCTTTATTTTCCTTTTCTTTCTCCCTTGCTGCTTCAGGTTCTGATTTCATTCATTCAATACTTTCTACGAGGCAGCTAGTTCTCAGCACTTGAAACTCATTCACAAACAAAAAGACAAAAATCTGTGCCATCATCAAACTCTTCTAAGAAAAACACTCTAAGTAAAAGATTTCTGGGACACTGGCATAGAGAGATTGAAGAAACTTCCAGGATGACATTTTAGGATGGTTCTTAAATCTAGATACACAGAAACAAGTGCTATTTTTACTATTAATATTTGTTGTTTTTTTTTTTCAACTAGTTTATGTAGAATAATATACATTGTAGGTTTGGTAACAAATCTTTATTGAGGAAAAATAGGCCATCTTTCAGTACCTTTTATCCTTTATCACTTGGTCATTAATACTATGGTACATAATCCAGGTGAAGAAATAGTTTGGGGAGGTTTAAGACTGTACACATAACAGAAAATGTCCCCTAAGTAAACAGATATATGTTTTCATTAGTCTCTAAGTTTGGCCAGCTCACCCTACTCTATGGTGTCAATAACATTTCAGCCTCTGCTGCAATTAGTACTTAATTACAGTCCCTAAACTATAAAAATAAAAGATTCCATTATTCAGAGTTCACAGATATGGTTTTAATCCAGCTATCCACATTGTCAATCTAAAAGAGTAAATGTCTTCTTCACAAATAACTGTCTTAGACTTGTAGTCCAGTATATTTTAAAAAACAGAATTGTCTGAAACAGCACTACAATGTTAAATATATGATTAAAGAATGAAAGAAATAGTTAGGTATCTAATACAGTCATTGTTCAGAGATTTAAGATCACACAGAAAATCACATCGAGATGAAATACTGAAGTTTTCACATTTCAGCTGAGATTGTTGGCATTGGATAAACATAGTCAGCATTCACTTAGGTCTTACACATTTTAGGCACTAGTTTAATTTACACAGTTAATAAATATAAAAGGTAACACAAAGTCCAAAACAAATTTCTAATTTAAAATGAATAATAGCATGATTATTATATATTTTAAAATGACTAGAGAGAAATAAATTTTTGTAGTTCTGGTAATCCCTATATTGATATTTCATCAGAAGGCATGTTTGTTTCTCAATAGAAATCTATTCTTATTCTGCAAAAATAAGAAATATTTCACTGCTTATTATTATAGGTACATAATAGAATTCATATTATCTATAGACAACATTCAGGTTAATGTTTTTTTCTATTTAAAGGTAGTGAAGCTATGAACGTTAATTCCTCAAAAACAACCTTCTGTTTATTGAGTTGTTAATTAATAGAAATAATAAGAAATAGCACCTCTCTTACAGACAAAAGCCACACATATATTTTAAACCTCCCTGATGCTATTTTAAAGCAATTAAAGGATTAAGAAAAACAAGACACATTTATTAGAGTAAAATCATAGAACATACTAAGAAAGTATTCTTAACTATTAAAAGGAGCTCTCAGAATATTTTTTAAAAAATATTTATAGAGCTCTGCTGCTACAAATTCCTTTTGTTTTGAAACAAATAATGCAATGAATATACCACAGGAAACTCAGCAAGACACATAATGCTATCTATCATTAAAGAAAAAGTATATACATTAAGTTCAATTGAAGCCCACTTGGTCATGACAGTAATTAAGATAACCAACTTGATTATGTTATCAATACTGGGATAGAAATTTTGAGCATAAAAGAAAAAAGAACTTACAAATAAACTGTTCAAAGTTGATTAATATTAAGCTAAATTCTCATTTTTCATTATGATATACTAAAAAAATCTGAGAAAATATTAGCTTAATTCTAATTTTATTAGTTTCAAAGATGTCTCCTAAGTATAATATACTAGGTGAAATAAGTGATTAACCTTCCACAAGATCCAGAGAGTCTAGGAGTTAAGCTGGGGTACAGGGTGAGAGTAGGAAATGAACCTAAATTAAAACTAAATTACCTACTTCCCCTTCATAAACTTATGGAGATGGTGAGGGTTTATGGGTACAGTGGCAAAATGAGAAACAACAGGACTTGAGAAACTAGTCATGTTCCAAATGTAGAATTACATTTTTAGAGCAAGAAGTCAGCAAAAACTTTGGACCTTGATCTTGTCTTCTATCATGGTCATTTCATCTGAAAACTATGAATCATCTATAAAATTAATTCTTTCTTTCTTAGGTAGCCTGTGATCTGCAACATGCTGATAAATGGCACTGTCTTTTTTTTTCTGTAAATACAACAGCTACATAAATATATCACAATATTACTTTTATTGTTAAGGATCGATTGCCATTTCTCCAAATCACTACACTTCTTTGACTGTGTTATTGTGATCAAAAGTGTGTGATTGTGTCCCTGAATTTAATTTCATCTACTGAGTAAATAAATTTTATATATATATAATTTTTTTGATTAAGTATTTCTAACACAGCCTGCCAGAATTCAGTGTTCCAGTGCTTGCCATATCCATTGTTTAAATCCCACGGTTCTATATGCTTTCTGCACATGGGCTTATGTATATATTTGATGCAGACAAAGTACACTTGATCATGTAACCCATTAATTTGAGTCTGTAAGTTTGATGTTATAATCACCCTATTAATCAGGTAATTATTCAAGTGTCCATTCTTCTTGTTTGTGAGTGATGTTCAGATTATTCAGGAGTGAGTTAATGATCGGTGATATTCCTACATAGTGTTACAACTTCAAAGATTATCACAGCCTTGTTTTATTTTAATAATACTTTTTTTGTCAAGATATACAAATCTGGGTTTATTGGCTCTTCATGGTGATTTTACTGTCATCAAATCCCCATTTGAAAATCAGTATTATCTGCTTTCAAATTTGTGTTTTGAAACCTCCTTTCCATCTCACATTCTACTACCCAAATTTCACATAAAAAATTATGCCAACTATTTCAAATAACTTGATTTCTAACTTGGAGTAATTCCAGAAGACAATCATAAGGATGTGTCTATAAAATGTCAAAAAATCTAAACAGTTATGTCAGAAATTTAGTCATTTATTTAGATATTCTGTCTACATTATACTAACCACATTTAATGAATTCTGTTAACTGTTTAAATCCCTGACAGAATTGCCTTTATATAATTTAGTCATGGTTCAACATAATTAGAAGAGCAATAAACACTCTCAAAAACTATATTTAGGTTGACACCGATTCCAAACTTGAAGAACATGGCTCCAATTACCCAGTATGACCAATTTTTCTTTTATGATGTGATGGCAATTTGGATTCTAAAAATGCTGAGGATGCAAAACATTTTATTGTCCTTCAGCTGATTAAACGTACTAGACCATAGAAGTACTAGATACTCAAATGATTCATAAGAAATGTTATATTGCATTCAAGTTCAACACAGACCAGTTGATATTGGGCAATTTACTGATGACAATGACTATTCAAGACTGAGAATATTCATTTAAATTAGATTACTGCTTAAGGATTATAATTGGTCTAGAATCTTTTGGAAAATGTGCAGACTACTTTATAAAGTACATAAAATTGTAAAAAAGTTGCATGATTTAAAAACTTAGTATTTTCATCAAGCCTGTGGTCTGAAAAGGAGATGAAGACAATAGCACATGGATTTTTTTAAACAAAGTTTCTTGGTATCTACAGTATTTTTTCTTCCCTTCCTTCAAAGTTGGTAAATTCTTTTTCTTGGATTTTTTCTACTTCACATCCAGTACAAGGAGGTGTTTGCAACTTCTGCCAAATGATACAAAAAGACAATTAAAAGAGTCAGAATAAAAAATATATATTAGATCAAAATTAGAGTGTAATAGAATAGTAATTTAAATTCGTACATCTCAACACATATCTTACAGAAAAGTAATGCCAAACAAAAATAAAATAAATGTAAATATGTTATTACTGATACTTCATGAAAATTCATAATATATTGTCTACAAGATTTTTCAAAATCTTTTGAGAAAACTTTGGACAAAACTTTCAACTTTAATTAATCTAACCTCAAATTTGAAAAACTTAGGTAAGTAAAATGAAACCTAAGAATTGCTATGATAGAATAGTTTTAGTCCCATATAGAACAGTACAAGTAAGAAGTTCAGAATTAAGCTCCTGAGTTGTGTTTGTTTGTTTCTGTGAGGGAAACCTCTTCTGCTTTTCCAAATCTTTTGTTCCTTGGTTGTGAGGGAGAAAAGGGACTTTTCCCTCACTCTTGTTCTTCTGAGGACCTCAAATAATAAAACTGAACACTTAGTGGCAGGCATAGTGGTCACGGAAAGGTCCAGAAGCATTAGGTAAACAAGTAACTTTTATTTGTCCATAAAACATCCCCGCTTCAGCTAAAGTGAGAGAGAAGAATCTTGGAGCCAAATGGACTCAAGAAGTGATTTTTGTCATAACCAAGATAAACCAACACAAAAATACCTGTTGGGTAGGCTCTGGTTCTCCAGTGCTATTGCTTGGGGGATTTTCTTTACGCTTTGTTAAACATGTTCTGTCCTCCTGTAAAAGCTGCAATGAAAAATAGGTCAATGAAATTAAATTAAATATAGGAAGGTGACCATAAACTCCTTTGAATTCTTCCCATTGAGACATTTCCTTCACCTTGAGACAAGCTGAAAAAGCAAACTTGGGACAAAATCATCACAACTTGAACGGGATCTCAAGCAGCTGTGCATTCACCATGGGTTTGGGAATTTAGTGGTAATTAAAGCAGTCAATTACTACAGCAAAGTTTAATTTCGATGCAAAATTCTTTCTATGTAAAAAGAAAAGAAAAAGAAAAAATTACAAAACCAGTACTTTTTGGTGTGTCTAGCCTCTAAGATATCCATTTCTGTGGTCTGTATGCTTGCAGGAACATCAATGTTGCGATTCAAAAAGCAGTTTAAACATTATGATCATCAATCTGTCTAGAAAAATAGATTCAATACCTTAAAAATTACTATATTTCTAGGTATAATATCTTTATTATTATTATTTGTGTGTGTGTGTGTGTGTGTGACAGAGACAGAGAGAGGGACAGATAGGGACAGACAGACAGGAAGGGAGATGAGAAGCATCAATTTTTTGTTGCAGCTCCTTAGTTGTTCCTTTCTCATAAGTGCCCTGACCTGGGGGCTACAGCAGACTGAGTGACCTCTTGCTCAAGCCAGCAACCTTAGACTCAAGCCAGCAACCTTGGGCTTTAACCCAGTGACCTTTGGGTTTAAGCCAGCGACCGAGGGGTCACACTTATGATCCCACACTCAAGCTGGTGACCTCATGGTCTCAAACGTGGGTCCTCTATATCCCAGTTCGATGCACCATCGCCTGATCAGGCTATGTTTTATTTTATTAACCAGGACATCTCATCTACTTATTAGCCTCAGGTATTTTGAAAAAAGTGACTGGCTGGCAGTGTACTTCAATTGGATTTCATTTCCATTAAAACTAAGTTCATAATATTGATTTTCCCTCCCTCCCTCCCTCTCTCCTTCCTTATTTCTCACCTCTTTTTCTTCCTTTCCTTCTTAGTGTGCCTCTTTTCCATCTTCCTTTCCTTACTATCTCTTATCCTCCCTTCTCCCTTTCCTTTTTTCTTTCTTTATATTTTACACATGTTTTTAAAGTAACCATAAAAATCACTTCGTGTAGGAACATATTCCTTTTTATTTTTTGTATTTTCCAAAATCCTTTCCTTGTATGAAGCAGAGCCTAGAAGTACAATAGTTATGCCCACCAGTTTGCTCTGATATTGAACAAGTCCATTTGTTTCCTTGGTGTCAAACAGAGGATACCTAAGCTGGTTTTGAACTGTAACATTCTGTAAATTCTATAAATAAGTGATAACTAAAGAGCTTGCCTAAGAAATTTAAAATATTTCCATTCAGATTTTATAACAAAGCTATTTGAGAACAAAGTTATTTTAAACACTTCTTATTCTTACATTACATTGTCCTTATTTGAACACACACCATATTACTTTACTTTCCTATACCTCTGGATAGGACACCTCACCACAGTAAAAGTCTCTCTTCACTGGAACATCCTGAAAACTAGGTACTCATTCCCTCCCTAGAACATCACTCTACCACTAATAGACTTAGTAATTCTTTCCTATTCTAAAGGTACAATGAATATACAAATTTTAGCACTTAACACTGCTTGTATACATATAAGCATGTATTGCTCCTCAATATGTTGCAAGTTCTTTAAAGACAGAATCAATGTTTATCAGTCCTAGACAGTAGCTAGATGCTTGCCAAATAGCAAATGACTGATATATAGTCTTTGAATAAATAATAAATTAAACAGGTTTTTGGTTACAAAGATATTTTAATTCTGAGAATTTTAATAAATGTCTGATATTTTCAAAGGATTAAATTTAGACTATATTTGATAGAGTTTCAAAATGGTTACACACCATCTCTTCTTCTAAATAAGCCTACAAGGTAGTGAGTGGGAAAGTAAGATTGTAACTATAATAATAAAATAGGTAGTCAAAACTTTGATGAGCTTCTTTTCAAGAATTTTAGGCAGATGTACAATGGAATCTTTTATACTACCTACGAAATAAGTTGTTTCATTTTATGTGGCATGGTTTGAGTTCAACATAGAATCTAAAATTACTTTGGAAGAATTATAATTAGTTCTTATTGTAATAACATAACTGGTCTTTGTTTTTATTTTACTAGCATTCAGCCTCTCTCTCTCTCTTTCTCTCTCTCTTTTTTTCCTTCTTTTCCAAATTAGAGGAGAGAGATAGACACACTCCCTCATATTCCCCAACCAAGATCCACCTGGCAACCCCCGTCTGGGGCTGATGCTCTGCCCATCTGGCACCATGCTATGCTCACAACTGAGTTATGTTTAGTGCCTGAGGCAGAGGCTCCAAGGAGCCATCCTCAATGCTTTGGGCTGCTACATTTAAATCAATCAGGCCATGGCTGTGGGAGGGGAAGTGAGAGACAAGAGAGAGGGGGAGTCATAGAAAAGCAGATAGTCATTTCTCCTGTGTGCCCTGACCAGGAATAGAACCCAGGACATCCACATGCTGGGCCAACACTCTACCACTAATCCAACTGGCCAGGGCTCAGCCTTTCAAAAGTTAACTAAAGTAAGTACATAAAATCAAGCTCAAAAAACAAGATAAGTACAGAGATCAACCAGTAGAGTGAAGAATTTCCAAAATATATTTTGGAATAGTCTAGATCATAGCTCCTAGAAGTTTAGAAAAAAAAGTTTATTTGAACATTAATCAGTTATATTTAAAATAGTTTTCAGCACTTTCAAAACAGAATTTCTTAGAGTTTTGGTCTTGAATGATCTGTCCACATAATGACTTAAGGTGATTATTTAAAAAATAATACTTGAGGGTGATAATTCAGTCTATAATTCAGTCTTATATATGTGTCTGGAGCTTGCATTTTTAAGCAGCATTCCAGTAATTCAAATGCACAGTAAAAAGTGAAATCGATTTCTTCATAATGCATAATGCACAAATACTTTAAAAATCTCTAAGATGGAGATTTGATATAAGCATTTCCCAAATCTATTTGACCTCAAAAACTTTTTTTGTGTGTGGAGAATCACTTTAGGTCATTGTCATGCGAAAAATTGTGCAGGATTTTTAGCGGAGTATGTGCTTTCATTAATGCAAACCTCGTGAATATTTGAGACAAGCCTTTGATCATCTGAACAATGAAAACTTATTAAATTTCAACATTAAAGAAAATATTATGTGGCTGGAAGACAGCTCAAATCTTTGTTGATACTTTGATCTTATAATGAACAGGACCTCTAAGTTTCCTTTTTCTCTGCCTCACAGGCATTGTGGAAAATTCATGACATGGGGGTTCATAAAATTCTTAGTGTTTCTCAGAGAAACAGCAGATAAAGGACAAAAGGGTAATAATGTGAGGTATCATGCCTTCATAGGCATCTTAACTTTATAGCTGTTGATGAAGCAAGCATTAACTTGGTGAGAATAAGTGGTTCCATTGTGGAATTTTCTCAGTCTAGTTGCAAAATCACCCAGATTGCCAAAAATCCCAGAGAGAGTAGTCAATGAAGGCAAAAAGAATTGGCCATATTGCAATATAAATGTAGTTTTGTCAAATAGTTTAAAGTGCTTTGGAGTAAAACAGTCTTTCCTTCAAGTTTTAGTTCTGATGTTTATCAGTAGTAAGTAATCTTGATCAAATAACTTGATCAATTACTTATCTCTGTATTTCAGGTTATTTCACTGTAAAATGGGGCTAATTTATCATAGGGGTATTTTGAGGATTAAATTAAAAATGTATAAAAATATTTACCCCAAATATTAACAGATGATAAAAATTCTTTTTATCCTTCTTGGGCTGTCATAATAATAATAATAATAATTCATAATAATAATAATAATTATTATTATTATTGCCATTAATGATTATAAGCAAACAATTACAATGCACTGACACTAAAATTACTGGAGGGAAAGGGGGAGAGGTTGAGAGAGTAAAGGGGGGATAAATGACGATGGGGAAAACTTGACTTGAGGCAGTGAGCAAACAGTACAATAGACTATGTATTATGGAACTGTATACATGCACACACAAACAAATATAAAGTATGCTGCACAACCAACAGTCATGCAATTCTCACACATAAAAGATAAAGAGAAAAGGAGTGGGAGGTCAATGGAAATTTTTTAAATAAATCTGACAGGTCTAGTAACCAAAAGTAACCTCACAGGGTGATCTGACCATAAATTCCTAACAGGGCAGGTCACGGTGGGCTGTCATGCCCCAGACTTACATAACTTCTTTAGTTAAGGCTTTACATTTACTTTAAACAGGACATAAGTTGTACTTGTACATATAGGTTAATACACATTTGAAATGCTAGAGTAATCCTCTTTATCAGACCCCTTCAAGGCATAACTCCCCTCAAGGAAGCACATAATCTCTTCTGCACCTTGCTTTCTCCCATCTTCATATAATCTTATATCTTCTTTTTAATTCCAAATATATAAAAAGAAACTGCAAAACTATTATTCTCTGGAATATTTGAGATTTTGTTCTTTTGGCATATGTCATTAGTTTGGCTCAAAGAAACTCTTATAAAAAGACTCTTTATAGGCTTGACATCCTTACAGAGATAGGGCAGAGAGGCAGAGAAGAAAAGGAAATAGAGAAATGTGTGCTTACTTAAAAGGATATAAAAATATAGTACTAATACTTCCCTTTTGACATTACACATAAAAAAATAATAAAAATACAACTGATATATTTCTTTGGGAGAAAAAGAGATGAGAAAATAGAGGTTTCAAAGTTATGCAAAATTGTGTTTATATATTTAAAGGTATATTCAATAAAATTTGGTTTGAAGTTATACTCACAATTATTTAATATGAAATTAAACCAATGGGTCTACTTCTAGGGCAGCTGGCTTGGAAATCACATCATGAAATTCTTAAAACCCTCTTCACTTAGCAAATCTATGTTACAGAGTGAGAACATTGGTTAGCAAGAATATATATATATAATATATATATATATATATATATATATATATATATATTCCTATTGAGTTCTTATTCTGAGCCAAGCCAAGCACTATTACAGGGTTGGAAATAGAA